>NC_044308.2:1479106-1666360 GCF_007474595.2 Lynx canadensis
CTCCTTCCCTCTCTGTAACTTTCCCCCCCCTTCCCCTCACCCC
This sequence comes from Lynx canadensis, assembly GCF_007474595.2. Taxonomy (NCBI): domain Eukaryota; kingdom Metazoa; phylum Chordata; class Mammalia; order Carnivora; family Felidae; genus Lynx; species Lynx canadensis. The sequence continues at coordinate 1,479,150 of NC_044308.2, forward strand.
TGGTCTTCTGCTGAGTTTCTCAAGATCCACATATGAGTGAAAACATATGGTATCTGTCTCTCTCTGCCTGACATATTTCACTCAGCATAATACCCTCCAGTTCCATCCACGTTGCTGCAAATGGCCAGATTTCATTCTTTCTCATTGCCAAGTAGTATTCCGTTGTGTATATAAACCACATCTTCTTTATCCATTCGTCAGTTGATGGACATTTAGGATCCTTCCGTAATTTGGCTATTGTTGAAAGTGCTGCTCTAAACATTGGGTACAGGTGCCCCTATGCATCAGCACTCCTGTATCCCTTGGGTAAATTCCTAGCAGTGCTATTGCTGGGTCATAGGGTAGATCTCGTTTTAATTTTTTGAGGAACCTCCACACTGTTCTCCAGAGTGGCTGCACCAGTTTGCATTCCCACCAGCAGTGCAAGAGGGTTCCCATTTCTCCACATCCTCGCCAGCATCTAGAGTCTCCTGATTTGTTGATCTTAGCCACTCTGACCAGTGTGAGGTGGTATCTCAGTGAGGTTTTGATGAGTATTTCTGAGGGAGCCACTTAAAACAAATTCTTTTTTATGAGCACTTGATTTTATTGCTTTCTCTTACAGATAGCTCCATATAAAGCCAACTTGGTGTATCGATCAGCAGATTTATAATCAAAACACTCTGAGGTCACAGTTGCTACAAAAAAGTCCAGAGGACATTGTGTCAGAGGGTTCCTAGGCGGTCATCGTTTTTAAGGGTTTGTTTTCTTCTTTGAGGTTGTCCTGGTACTTGCGACGTTGCACGGGCGATTGCAGACATTTGGTTAATACACAAGTCAGGACTGCTGTCTATCACGAGACATTTTATAGGTGAGAAGGTGGGCGTGGGAACTGTGGATCTCGGCGAAGGTGATAGTGAAACTGATGATCTATGTTGCAGGGGGTTCTACGAGGCACTACTTTATGACCAACCACTTAGCGTTTGCTGCATAGGTGGGGTGCATTCTAACATGGACGTGTATACGTTCGTAAAACAGAATACGTATTAATCGAACAGAGTAAGTGTACGATGTGTGACGAAAAGCTTTGTGAGACTGTATTTCAGGTTAAGACGAACTTTGTAACATTTATGTGATTTTCCCTTTTGTTGTTGTTGAGTGTAGTTGACACACAGTGTTACATTAGTCTCACGTCTTACGTTATCCTGGGCCCCACGGGCGTGGCCACCGTCTGTCACCACGTGGCACTGTTATGGCACCATCGGCTGTATTCCACGTGCCGCGCCTTCCGTCCGTGGCTTCCTCGTCCCGTGACTGGCAGCCTGGACCCCCCTCTCCCCTTCACCCATTTGCGATCCCCCACCCACTCCCTTCTGGCAACCACGAGTTTGTCCTCCGTATTTATGGGTTTTTGGTTTTTTTTTAGCTTAATAATGTAAGGGCAATCGTGTAGTATTTGTCTTTCTCTGTCGGACTTATTTCACTTAGTATAATGCTCTTTGGGTCGGTCCATCCATGTTGTTACAAATGACAAGATCTCATTTTTTTTAATGGCTGAATCATATTCCATTGTGTGTATGTATGTGTGTATATATATGTAGATACATATGGAGATACATATGTATCTACATATATATATGTAGATCTATGTGTGTATATATATGTATCTATATATGTAGATATGTATGTATATATATGTATATATATGTATGTATACATGTAGATATATATGTATCTATACATGTATCTATCTATCTATATATACACACCACATCTTTATCCATCTATTGACGGACACTTGGGTTTCTGCCTTATCTTGACTATTACAAATAAGGCTGCAGTAAACACAGGGTTGCATATATCTTTTTGAATTAGTGTTTGTTTTCTTTGGGTGAATACCTAGTAGTTGACTTACTGGGTGATATGGTAATTTTGGTTTTAACTTTTTGAGGAAACTCCACACAGCGGCTGCACCAGTCTGCTTTCCCACCAACAGTGCAAGAGGGTTCCCGTTTCTCCGCATCCTCGCCAGCATCTATAGTCTCCTGATTTGTTCGTTTTAGCCGCTCTGACCGGCGTGAGGTGGTATCTGAGTGTGGTTTTGATTTGCATTTCCCTGATGACGAGTGATGTTGGACACCTTTTCGCGTGTCTGTTGGCCTCTGGATGTCTTCTATGGAAAGATGTCTGTTCAGGTTCTGTGGCCGTTTTCTAATCAGTTTCTGGTGTTGAGTTTTGTATGTTCTCTGTGTAGTTTCGATATTAACCCCTTATTGGATGTGTCGTTTGCAAATATCTTCTCCCATTCCGTAGGCTGCCTTTTCATTTTGCTGATGCTTTCCTTTGCTGTGCAAAAGCTCTTTATTTTAGTGGCGTCCCAATAGTTTATTTTTGCTTCTGTTTCCCTTGCCTTAGGAGACGTATCTAGAAAAGTGTTGCCAAGCCTGTTGTCCAAGGCATGACTGCCTGTTTTCTTTTAGGAGTTTCACGGTTTCGGGTCTCACATTTAGGTCTTTGATCCATTTTGAGTTTATTTTTGTGCCTGGTGTAAGAAAGTGGTCCAGTTTCATTCTTTTGCATGTTGCTGTCCACTTTTTCCAGCACCTTTTATTAAACGGCCTTTCTTACATATTCTTGCCTTGAGGAGCCAACCTGTGAGTTAAGATCCGAGGAGTGAAGAGAAACACGGGCAAGCAGGTGCATTCTGGGAAGAGCCTCTGCAAAGGCCCTGGGGTCAGAAGGGCCGGTCTGCTTTGAGGAACCAGAGCGGGCCAGAGCAGCTGGAGGTGCGGCGGGCGGGTGGGGTCTCGAGCAGGGGAGGGACGTGACGTGACCCGCACTCCGCTGGGCCCTGGCTGCTGTGCGGAGAGCAGATTGGAAGGCCGGACTCCGGTTGGAGGTGGCTGCCAGGGACCCCGGCTGGCAGGGGAGACGCGGAGAAGCACACGGAGGCGAGGTACCCCTTGGGGCGGGGCCGCCACGCTGAACACGCACGTCCTCGTGCATCTAGCAGTGGGCCGGGGACCCCCCGCGTGGCCGCCTGCAGCCTCTCCTTTTGGGCAGAACCGGCAGGGCCGCGGTGGGGGGGTGGGTGCTGTGTGCGCCTGGGTGACAGGAGGTGACTGGACTGGGGAGCCCCCGAGACGAGCCGCTGAGACTGGGCGGGAGCTGTCACGGAGACAGCAGTCAGGCTGGAGTCCCTCTGTCCCCGTCGGTCTGTGCTGATGCTGGCTGACATGCCCGGGGACGTCATCCCCCTGTGCCACGGCCCCTGGGTGCTGGGCCGTAACGCAAGGGGCAGCTACTGGCAGCCGCGTGGGGCCGGCTGGGCCTGCAGACAGGCTGGTGGGAGCCGTCACTGCTCAGGGCGGGCCCTTGCACCCCGATGCCACGCAGCACTCCCTGTTGGGTGAAGACAAACCGTCTCCCGATTCTGGCCCAGACCCTCGGCTCCAGAGCTCTGGCCGACGCCGAGCTCCCCTGTCTCCACCCGCCCCTTGCCCACACCTGAGGGTTTCCCTGCCCATGCCCTCTGCTCCTCCTGGTCCCGGCTTGGATCGTCCCTTCTCCCAAAGCCTGTCTCCAGAGACGGCGTGCCCATGCTGCCATCCGCCCGGGCCCCGTGCGCTTTGCATCTGGAGCATTTCTGTGACCCGGGGTGGAGTGGTAAGGTATGTAGTTGCTGCTGGATGCCTGGGTCTCCTGCTGGCCCCGAGGCCCCACGAGGGCGGGGGGGGGGGGAAGCCTTCCTCACTCTGCAGCCCCTCCCGTCACACCACCTCCCGCACAGCAGCCTGCCCATAAGGTGTGCCCGTGGACAGGTGCACGGGTGCCGGGGAACCGTGTTACACGCCCGTGCGCACCTGCTTGTGAACGCCTGCCTGGGAGACAAGCTGTGCGGTGTGTTCGTGGGTCCCTGAAACAGGAGGCCAGAGCTGTCGAATTTAGGTTCTGGCCTTGGTTTGCGGGAACTGGTTTTGATCTGTAAATCCTAGCAGAGTGGTCCGAACCCAGATCAGCTCCTCTAGACTTCGTCTCATCGTAAAGGAACCCGGGAGATGCACAGATCGTATCCTCTGCCCCAGAAGGAGGGGAGGTCAGACTGGCAATAACCTGGCGACCGGCTGGGAGTCGTGGGAGGCCCATGCCCACCACCTTCCTTACGAAAGTCCCCGAGGCTCCCCTGGAAGGGGTCTCCCCGTCCTGCCTTCCGTTCTGTGTGCGGAACCGTGGGTGTGGTGGGCGTGATTCCCGGGGGGCTCCAGACACGACACGGAGGCAGCTTCACTTCTGTTCAGGGGATGCCCGCTGCCCCCTGACGCGATGCTGCTGGGCCCGAGGCCAAGCCCTTTGCAGACAAGGAGCCTCTGTGGCCTTCAAGACTGCAACACTTTGACCGTTTTCCAGGTGAATCCACAGAAAAAGCGAAACTGCCCACGAGCAGGTACTTCCTGCTGTTGTACATTGTGCAAAAGCAGGGGTCTCTTCCGCTGCCTTGGTTGTGCCGTGAGGGTGGCCAGGCGGAGCCCGCGGGTCCCCCAGCCCCTGCCGAGGCGCCCCCTCCTTTCCTGCTCATAACCGACTCCTTTCCCCTGAGTACAACAATAAACAGACATGACTTTTCCCCCCAAAGACCATGTGCACATACAGAAGAGAATCGTTCTGAACACACTGCTTTGTTGCCTTTATTTCTCTTCATTAATAGTACGAATGCCACAGCCTCTGTCTTATGGCCCCGTCCTCATCTATGGGCTCTGTCTCTCATGCTTACGTTCATAGCATTTGCTGCGCTTTTCAGTTCGTCACAAGTATGCACAGTGTGCTCATGGACGTCCCCGTATACAAATATACAGTTACGTGATTTCTTTCTCCCCTTAGGTTAACTTCCTAGAGGAGAATCGAACAATCAGATGGGTTTAAATGCTTTTTAGAAATATGTTTTTTTTTTGCTTTAATGTTTATTTCTTTTGAGAAAGAGAGCACGAGTGGGGGAGGGACAGAAAGAGAGGGAGAGAGAATCTCAAGCAGGTTCTGCACAGAGCCTGACGTGGGGCTCGATCCCACAACTGTGAGATTGTGACCTGAGCCGAGATCAGGAGTCAGACGCTTCACGACTGAGCCCTCCAGGGGCCCCATATGCTTTTATTTTGTATCGGTTTCCGCAGAGGTTAACCCAGAGGCTCAGACTGGTTCAGAGACTTGCCTGGGGTTCCCACAGTGTAAATGGGGGAGGAGGAATGGGCCCCCGCCAGTTCATGTCTTCCACGTGGCCTTTTCCAGCTGGAGGTGCCATTAGCTGCCCTAGAAACCTCGGATCACTGCTGCCTGTCTGTGCGTGGCCCGGGCCCGTCCCCAGGGCTTTGAGAGCACGGGGCAGGGCGGGCGCTGTCCTCCCTCTGCCTGCGCTCTGTGGCTGAGACAGTTGGCGGTGGTTATTCCTGCTTTGGATGCAGATCTAGGAGGTTTCAACACCTGGGGGTAAGTGTGTGTGTGTGTGCGTGTGTGTGTATTTGATTTGCGGACCCCTGCACTGGATAGGCACCTCTCTCCCCGGGCCCCGGTGACAAAGGAGAGGCTAGCTGTAGGACAGCTGGGGAGGACTCCCAGGCTGGCACCGAAACCAGGCTCCGTGGGTAGATCAGGGCCTCCCGAGAGCCAGATCAGCGAAGGCCTTGCTGGCAGCTGAGTGAGGAACCAGGAGAGAGGGGGGTCATCCTCTGTTCATCAGATCCTCCCGGGGCCCTGCAGTGGTCCACTGGGGCCATCAGAGGCTTGTAGCCTGTCGATGAGGCTTCTGCCTGCCGAGTTTTGCCTGGCCCACCGAACTGTCCTAGTGGCAGTTAAGGAAAAAGCCACTGAAATTGCTAAGATAAGGGAGGCCAGGAAAGCTACATGGATACACCTTGCAACATCAGTGAATGAGCCGGGTCCCAGACTTCGAGGCACCAGGAGGCCGGATGTCCATTTATGTACGCGTTTTTTTAATTTAAATTTAAATTTTATTTCATTTGAGAGAGAGAGAGGGAGAATGAGCAGGGGAGGGGCAGAGAGAGAGGGAGACACAGAATCCAAAGCAGGCTCCAGGCTCCGAGCCGTCAGCACAGAGCCCGACGCGGGGCTGGAACCCACGCGCTGTGAGATCCTGACCTGAGCGGAAGTCAGACACTCAACCGACTGAGCCACCCAGGGGCCCCTCCACGTATTTTAAATTCATGGCTATCTCCAAATGGTATTCTCTTTGTTATCTCGGAGAGACATCTGACCCAGCCGTGTGGCAGAGCCTCTCAGGAACCGGGCACGGGAGCAGAGGTGTGTCCGCACAGTGTGGTTTCTAGAGGGGGTCCTGGTTGTCGCGACACCGAAGGGGGTGGGGAGGTGGGGGCGGCGGCATCTGGTGGGTGGAGGCCAGGGATGCTGTTGAACGTCCCACGGCCTCCCCCAGAGCGCAGTGATCCGGCCCCAGATGGCACTCGTGCCCGGGGGGGGACAGCCCCGGTGTGTGGGGACAGGACTTTTTGTAACCTCTGGGCACTGGCAGCTGGCCAAGGAGCCCAGAGGTTCCGGGGGGCGTGTGGCCGGCAGAGAATTAGGGGCTGGCTCCCACGACCGGCACATCGGCAGTGGCCGTAAGGACGAGGTGGTACTTTTCAGATAATCATGATACCCGTGAAGGAAGTTAATTTAAATGTGAAATAACAGAACTGCCAGATTTTTTTTTTTATTATTATTTTTAGAACAGCATTGGTGTTTCTATCACATCAGCAGTTTGAAATGAGGCGTAGTCCGGAATCATCTGCCGTAATTTGATATGCTTGATGGATTCCAAGTTCCCCAAAGAATAAAATGAATGAATGTGTTCAAGGATCACAGCTGTGTTCTCTCCTTTGGAAAGCAGTTGCCACCAGAAACCTTCCCGTTGGGTTCGGGCAGCTTGTCCAGCGGTTTCGGAAACGGCCTCCAGGACAGGCATGTTGGGACGGTTTCTGCCAACGACTGGCCGCCCGCTGGACGGCAGGGGGAGGGGACCCCACTGGCGCCTCCCGCGGGCACGGAGGACGCGAAAGGCCGGGCTGGGGGCATACGGCCGCTTCTGGGACGAGAGCCTGTGGCCTACCCTGACGCCCGTCTCCAGCTGCCTGCCGGGGGCGTCTGTCCGTGTGTCCCCCGGACCCTGAAGCCTGCCTCTCCTGCACTCCCTGCTCCCCCTAGGCCCCCGGTGGCGGTGAATGGCGCCTGTCTCCATTCACTGGCCAGAGCCAGACAGTAATTATTTTAATCGCTTACCCACCTAATTAAACAGATATTAATTGGATGCCAACTGCGTGCCCACAGCGGCGTGCCAGGGCCGGCGTGGTTTCCGCTTTCGCGGAGCTCGCCGTGTCTTAGATAATCACGGGCACGAGGCGATCATTAAAATAAGTAGCGGGATGGGGCGCCTGGATGGCGCAGTCGGTTAAGCGTCCGACTTCAGCCAGGTCACGATCTTGCGGTCCGTGAGTTCGAGCCCCGCGTCAGGCTCTGGGCTGATGGCTCAGAGCCTGGAGCCTGTTTCTGATTCTGTCTCCCTCTCTCTCTGCCCCTCCCCCGTTCATGCTCTGTCTCTCTCTGTCCCAAAAACAAATAAACGTTGAAAAAAAAAATTTAAAATAAGTAGCGGGAGAGAGAGGGGTCTTCGTTTCCAGATGCCACGGGGAGGCCCGAAGTGGAGGGGACAGGGGCAGAGACTGAGGGACCCCCAGGTACGTCGGCGGTAAGCCCGGTCGAGCCAGGTGGCGGACTGGATATCGCCGATGCGGGGGCAGGAGCGCCACGTTCCCGATTCGGTCACGGGGCGGGTAGGGCGCCGTGTTCCAGGCCAGAGGGCCCGGCGAGTCGGGGCCCTTGGGGGTATTTTGGTGGAGGCGGCGGGGAGAGCACGATCGGTCTCGCACATGCCGGTCTCAAGACACCTAAGTGCCTCGGGGATTTGCCGGGAGCCTCGGAGTCGCCCGTTTCCCTTCGGGTTGGGGCGTTTTGTTTTGCGTTAGCCACCGTGTCCCCAGTTCCTCGACCGAGGCGTGGCACGCGATTGGGGCCTCGTGAGTGTTCGTGGAGTGGGCGCCTGACGTGAGCTCCACGTCTCCCAGACGGCAAGCCAACGGAGAGTTGGGTCCACCACAGGGTGGCTCTGGTTTCGGTGACGTTTACGCGGGGCGGGCAGCTGGCTCGCAGAGAAGTGGCGAGAACGGAGCACAGGACCGGGCTCCCCGAGGGTCAGCCGCGGCCCGTGTGCCGGGTTCTCCGGCTGGCCTCTGTCTCCCTGGGCAACTTGAGGGTGCATGGTGCACCCCGTGCCCCGTCCCTTCTGAATACTGCCACGTGTCTCCTGGTGACGAGGGGACAGGCCCTCGGTAAGTACCTGAGACACGCGGTGTGGCATCCCACACGGAGCTCGCGGCTGCCTCCGTGTGCAACCCTGTGTCGGCAAGAGCCAGACCTCCAAGGTCCCGCGGACCCTGTTGTCAGCGCCCCGAAATTCCTCAGGAGCCGCCGTCGTCGCTGCGCGCCCCAGACTTGCGAGCACACAATCGGTCTCTCCTCACCACCCCCGTGCCGCCCTCTCTGCCCACGGGTCCCGCCCCCGTGCTGTGACAAAAGCACGCTTTTGCACCGCGAGACATCTCCAGAGTTCTTTCTTGACCGTCGCGACGCCACGTCACTGGGAAGAAGGACGTTCTCTTACGGGACAACAGTTTGTGACCCACGTCAGGGCATCAGCGTCCAGGTGACACCCAACGTCGCACCCCCCCGACCCTACTCTCACTCCATTAGGCGTTCTTCGAGAAACCTGCTGTTTCCTGGTCCTCGGTTTCATCCAGGATCGCAAATCCCCCTTACTGTACTTCTGATCTCTCCGGCTTATTTATTTCATAACTGGACGTCTGTACCTCTTCTCGCCTTTAACCAGTGCCTGTCACCTCCCCACCACCAGTCCTCTGTATTTAAGAGCGTGTTTCTTTGTTTTTTATTTGTTCATTTCTTTTTGTTTTGTTTTAGATTCCACATCCGAGTCAATCATACGGTCTCTGTCTTTCTCTGTCTGACTTATTTCACACAGCATAACTCCCTCTGGGCCATGGTTGTGATGTCCCTTTACTCCCCTTTAATTCTGGAGCAATCGCTCAGAGGCGTTGTTGTGTTGGTTTGTTTTGTGTTTTTGGGTTTTCTTTTATGGCCTTGACATTTTTTGCCAAGTACGGGCCAGTCATTTTGTAAAAAACCTCCCAATTTTGTTCGATGTTGCCTCATCGTGACATTGGGGTTGTGCTTTTTAAATTAAAAAAAATCTTAAATTTCATTTTATTTATTTATTTAAAAAATTTTTAAATGTTTATTTTTGAGAGAGACAGAGCGTGAGCAGGGGCAGGGCAGAGAGAGAGGGAGACACAGAAGCAGGATCCAGGCTCCGAGCTGTCAGCACAGAGCCCGACGCGGGGCTCGAACCCACAGACCGCGAGATCCTGACCTGAGCCGAAGTTGGATGCTCAACCGACTGAGCCACCCAGGCTCCCCCGAAATTTTTATCGAATTTTAAAATTTTTATCAAAAACACCACCAGGGTGACGTTGTGTCACGAGGCTGACTCACGAGGGCGTCTGTCAGCCGTGACATCAGGGTCCCGTGTGGCCAGGGCTGAGGAAGGGGATTCATGGTCTCAGAGCCCCCCATGCTTGGTAAGCCTCCTCTGTGGGTTTGCACACCCTTTGTGGGCAGCCGCAGACACTCCTTGGTGAGTGCAGGTCCCGGGGGAGTTTTAAAAAAAAAGCCCGTAAGGCTAATACTTCCCTCAACTAAATGTCAACTTCCTCTGACAAATAAAATAATTATGATCTAACCGTGTAAGGACGATCATATCTCTAATAAAGTCAGTAGGGATTTCGGGCGTTTAATTACCAACTCTCCCGACACACGCTGCAGGGCTCTTCAGGTGAGCTGCTCGCCTGCGATTCGTGAGACCGCAGTTCTCGGCGAGACCTTCCTTCAGACGGTGGTCGGCGTGTCGCGTGTCCCGCCCTTTGTTGCTGGTGCACGCCCGCGCTGAGATGTGCATTTTCATTTATTCCAGGAGGCTCGTTTGCTCCTTCTGTGTTCCACTGAAGAGATAAGTTTGTAATTTACTGTGACTTTATAAAGAAAGACCTGGTAACTCAAGAGCCGGGGTTCTTTCTGGAATAATTGGCCTGCAGGCACCTGCTGCGTTTTCCTAAGCCAGAGGCCCTCCCTCATCCCTGTCCCTCTCCCCGCCTCCCCCCTTTCTTTCTCCCTTTTTCCTCCTCCTCCTCCAACTCCTCCCTTCTCCCCAACCCCTGCCCATCCCCCAGCCCTTCTCTCTCACCAGAGACCGAGGGCGGAAATGTTGGCCTCCAACCGCCAACCCAACCCGGGCAGGTATGCAGAACGCAGAGCCCTCCCCTCTGTGCGCAGGGGTGATGTGAAGCCGCCTCCTGGGAGAGGGTACTCTGGGCTGTGTCCTCCTGTCCTGTTGTGACTGTCCTTCCCGCACTCCCCACCTGCTGCTTTCCAGCCCGGTCGTGCGCTGCCCCCCACTCCTCCTCCTCCCCGTCCTCGCGGGCATCACCCAGGGACCGTCTTCCCTCCCAGCACCTCCCATGCACCGGACAGGCCGGTGGGGGGGGGGGGGGGACGGCCGCTCAAGAGGGTCCCCGGCCTCTGTGCGGGGCACTTGCCTCTGCACACGGTGGCTCGGCGCCCCCATCTGCTTCCACCTACTTAAGCGGCTCCCGCCGCGTCCGGGGCAATCGAGTTTGTACGCTTTGTGGACAAACCAGAGGTTCGGACACGGGCCTTTCTGCCTTCATCCGTTCAGCACGTGTGTGTCGGCTGCCTGCCGTCACCAGTCACTGTGCTCAGGTGCTGGGATACGCTGGGGAGACCGAAGGACGCGGCCGGCTTGGAGGCGTGTGCGGTCTTCTGCGCCTGCGCCCCGAACACCCCCGCAGCGCAGGTCCGTTAGGCCTGTCGGCCACCAGGTGGCGCCGTCCTACAGGTAACGCCGTTCCTCCCCGAGACCTGCGAGCATCCCCCGGAGGCAGGCCTATGGGGCCACCGCCGCCCTCCCCCCGTCCCAGAGGCTCTGTCGGTGGATAGGCCGGGATGCAGGGGGGGGGGGGGCGGCGTTTGCATTTCGGACCAGTCCCCAGGTGACGCTGATGCTCCTGGTTCCTGGACCACCCCGAGGTCCCCCGAGGCAGAGGCCGCGAAGCCCAGCGCTGTGCCCGCTGCTGCCCAACCCACCTGGTTCAGGATCCATGAACTCATTGGATCTTCCTGCTGCTTGGGGCTTAATGGCCCCATTTCACAGCTGGTGAGTGTGAGGCTGTTCTGATCCCAGGCGCACTCTCTTTCCACTGTCACCCTGGCTCTCCTGGGTGGCTTCGAGAGGAAGGCAGTGGGCGCGTGAGCGAGCTGTCCTGGGAGAGGTGACTGACGTTGTTAGCTGGGCATCGGGCAGCATGAGAGAGGGACCAGAGCCGTGTCCCTGCCCCGGAGCTCGCTCTGGGCTCTTGGGGACCCTGCTTTCCTTTCTTCTCATCTGTAAAATGAAGGTCGGTCCTTGGTGTGGGGATTTGTTTCATTTATTGTTCTGGGTGTTCAGTGGCCCTTTCAACCTACTAAATTCTTTCTCTGTATTCTGTCCTTCTGGAAATTCTGGTAGTTGGACATAGACCTCCTGGAGTGGTCTTCCAGGAGGACCCAACTCCTCGATCACTTTGGGGAGATTTAAACTTCTTCAGAAAATAAATCTCTCATTTCTTTCCCCAGAGAAGACTCCAGTTTCTTGGCATCAGGGGTTCACGGAATGCCCTCACTGTCGTTGATGGGATGTCGGGACTCAGGAGAGACAGGGTATGAGTTCAGTGTGGCGTCTTTCACTGGAAAATGGTGGCTTTTCAAAGCATTTAGGTTAATTGTTTTGTTTTAAGAGAACAAGATTCTCTAATTGAGTAGAATGATGCCCAAGTATACCATCGTATACTAGTTACGACTTGAAGAAAGTGATTCAAGGGTTTGAAAATAAAAGGTTTGGCTGTAGTCTATCAGGCCAATGCAGAGGAAAAGAAACCATGGTCACGATTTTAAAATCAGTGAAAAGGAAATTATGTCAAAACATCTCATGGTACAAAGGAGGCCATTTTTAGCCTGTAATTTACTGGGTTTGAACCTTAATGCACCAAACAACATTCTGTAACTGACAGGAATTTCTCAGGACCCTTGAATGCAAGCCCCATGTTACTGCATTATTTTTTCCCATCAAATTAAATCTGCCTCATCCTTTCCAGCTTGGCTGTTGGGACGTCCTATCTCATTTTCCCTGGGGAAGGTGACCTTTTCCCTGGGGTCATTTAGGACGCTTTGGGCCTTACGTAGCCCAGGAGCACTGGAAGAGGGGCCTCAGATCTTCTGTCAATTGTGACTCTTTGTGAGACACTCGTTGCCCAGGTCCTTAGGGTGCACGTGAAGGCAGCCAGCTGGCCGGCTGTCGTTAAATCCAAGTGGGCTGTCGGGAAATTACAGCGTTGAAAAATAAACAAGATTAGGGGATCAGTGGAAGAATTTAATAGCTACTAAACACAGATGAATAGAGAATTAATGAATTAGAAAGTGGGATGGAAGGAATTACGGAGCATTTAGCACAGAGGCTGAGTCAGGACCCAGGAGCATGGGGCTCTGAGTCAGAGCCCCGTGCATAATCTACTTACGCACGTAGATTAGAGCCGTGGGCAGAGACGGGTGCAGGGCCGGCCGGAATCCAGGAGAAGAGGCTGGTCACCTTCCAGAACTAACGAGAGGCCCCGAGCCTCGGAGTCAGGAGTTACGGCAGATTGCAAGCGAGAAAAATGAAAAGAAACGCAAACCTAAACCAAGTGTAGTGAAAACAGAAAGGAGCAAAGACAAAGAGGACCAAGGGACTCGAACCCGTCTCTGAACACCTCCCGGCAGGAATGCCGTCCCCGGAGCCCGAGGTGCTGTGCCACCCTTGACACGCCCACGCGTGCCACACTGCTGTCCCGTGGCCCCCTAAACGGCCGTGTTTCCGTGCAGTCCTGACGGGCGTGTTTCCCTCCCACCCTCTTTTGTGAAGGTGGGTATTCCGGTGGCATTTCCACTGGATGACATCGGGGGCCACGGTCCCTATTTCGGGTCCCCACGTCTGCCCGTGAGTCTCCGGCGAATTAGGTACCTCTCAGGACTGGACGGTTAGGGGAGAAGAGAGCAGCATGTAGGGGGTGCACGGAAACAGGAGAAAAGGTTCCCTGTTCCTCTGTGGCCGGGCTGGACGGTAGTTGAGGGCTGTTTCTCCCTTACGTAGAGCCACAGCTGGGCGGTGCCGGTCCGCCTACTCTCTATTCGGAGCTAAGCTGCGGGAGCGGAGCCGGCTTTGGGGTGCCGTCCTCTTAGATGTGACGGCCCTCACGGCAGCCCAGCTGCCTCCCGAACTCGGTCTCTGTCGGCCTCCTGCCCATCCAGCGAAGCCCCGCCTCTCCATGGCCCTTTCCCCCGGGGCTGCCGTGTGGGGGTGGACCGGGCGAAGGGAAGGGAGGGCGGGCTTGGTGCAAGGTCACGGGCCTCGGTCACGAGGCTGTTCCCTCTCCGGCTCCGTGCGGGGGGAAAAGGGCGTTTCGCTGCTCCTGACCAGGTCAGATGATCTCCTTTGGAGGAACGCGTTTCACAGGTGAGAAACAAACACCCTCTTTGGGTGCCGTTGACCGACCGCCCGGGTCAGCTCGGGCCGCCATAACGCGGGGCCGTAGACCCGGCGGCTTCAGTAACAGAAGTTCAGGTTTTCAGTTTGGAGTCCGGGAAGGTGGAGAGCGAGGTGCGGGACGGTTCGGTTCCTGGCCGGAGCCCCCCTGCCGGCTTGATGGCCGCCTTGTCGCCGTGTCTGCTCTGGTGCGGAGGGGGTAGCCTGCTGTCCGTCACCTCCTCCGGCAAGGACACTGATCCCAGCGTGAGGCCTCACCCTCCAGACCTCATCTGAGTCTGGTCAGCCCGCACAGGCCCCGCCTCCCCAGGCCACCACGTTAGGAGCTGGGGCCTCAACAGGGGAGTGGGGCGCAGGGGGGCACGAGTCGGTCTGAGCACCCGCTCGACATTTGTGTTGGATGTGGTCGCAGCGAGCCACGTTTGGGGCCACGCGGTTGTGGACCTGAGTGGGAAAGGGGAGACGAAACAGACACAGGGCGGGGGATCGGCACGAGTGGCTGACCCGTGACGTCGAGGGACTCCGCCACGGCTGTGTTAAGACGTGAGCGCGGGTCTTGCGAGCCACATCATAGAATTATTTTTTGGTTCACAGCTCACAGTGGACCATCCACTCGATTCTGACTTGAGGACAGTGACTGGGAGGGTACCTGATGCAGGACGGGCGCCCAGAAACCCTTCGTGGGGGGGATAGTTCGTGGGAGGGTACCTGATGCAGGACGGGCGCCCAGAAACCCTTAGTGGGGGGGATAGTCTGTGGGAGGGTACCTGATGCAGGATGGGCGCCCAGAAACCCTTTGTGGGGGGGATAGTCCGTGGGAGGGTACCTGATGCAGGACGGACGCCCAGAAACCCTTAGTGGGGGGGATAGTCTGTGGGAGGGTACCTGATGCAGGACGGGCGCCCAGAAACCCTTCGTGGGGGGGATAGTCCGTGGGAGGGTACCTGATGCAGGACGGGCGCCCAGAAACCCTTAGTGGGGGGGATAGTCTGTGGGAGGGTACCTGATGCAGGACGGGCGCCCAGAAACCCTTTGTGGGGGGGGATAGTCCGTGGGAGGGTACCTGATGCAGGACGGACGCCCAGAAACCCTTAGTGGGGGGGATAGTCTGTGGGAGGGTACCTGATGCAGGACGGGCGCCCAGAAACCCTTTGTCGGGGGGGATAGTCCGTGGGAGGGTACCTGATGCAGGACGGGCGCCCAGAAACCCTTGGTGGGGGGGGATAGTCCGTGGGAGGGTACCTGATGCAGGACGGGCGCCCAGAAACCCTTCGTGGGGGGCAGGCAGGAGTTGAGAGCCTCGGGACTTAAGTGAGGTCTGCTGGCAGCATGCATGGAAGTCAGCCTGCCACGTGGTTTGGGGAGGAGACACTGAGTTTGGTTTCGAATGTAGAGACTGAGGTCGTCTGTGAAACCTCAGCGCATTATGCCCCGCGGTTGGAGGTCAGGGAGCCGCCGTCTGAGGAAGTGTAGGTCGCTGGCCTCAGCCCCGCGGTCACAGCAGGAGCCCCGCAAGGAAGCCGTGGCCTGGTGTCGCCCAGGGCTTGCCCGCTGCGCTCTCCGAGGGGTCGCTTTTCTTTTCCGTTTACACAGTCTCAGCCCCGGCAGGTTCGCTGCTACCCTTCCAGACCTGCCTCCCTGACAATGCCCTTTGTTCTGACCTCTGAGGGATCACAGTCCGCATGTGGCTTCACTTCTCTGTGCCTGTTCACCCCCAGCCCTGCCTCGCGGGTGTCGGGCCCCCCCCACACCCACCTGCCTGTCCTGCCAGCGCCGGGGACGGCCTCTGTCTGCTGTGGGTGCCTGTGGGCTTAGTGCACTGGCTTGGGCGGCACCGGTGTGAGGTGCGTGCACCGTAGAAACCATACCTGCTGGTGACCAGGTGGGCGTCCCTCGTGGGCCCGCGGCGACGTGGGTGCCCTTCTCCCATCCTGCAGCAGGCAGTGCTGTGGAATCACGCACGCTGAGCGCGTCTGTGCGTAGACCCGGAGTGTTGGAGGGAAGATGCTGGTGGCGTAACAGACGGTGCTCGCGTTGCGCGTTGCCACTTTGACCTGCTCGCGGCGGCTCGGACGTTATCTCACGAGGCGCGAGTGGGGGGATGCGTACTTTGCAGACGGGTGGAATGCGACCGTGACTCCGCCAGTCTCACGGGCGGGCGAGGCAGGAGACGGGTGCCTTTCTGTGTCCCAGCCGCGGTCCCCGTGCTCAACCTTACGCCAGAGTGGTGTGGCGGTGATCTCACCGGCCGGAAGCCGCTGTCTGCGGAAGTGTCCTCGACCGGTCAGTGCAGAGACGGGGGCTGAAGGAGGGCCGAGGTCCCACGGAGGAGGGGCCGGAAGAAACGAGGTCGGGGCTGTGTGTCCCCCTCCCGGACTCGTGCACCTACACAGCAGGTGTCAGCAGGTGCAGTTTTCGGACCAGAGGCACGCAGTGGCCTGACACAGTGCAGTGACAGAGGCTTCGTCCAGCCAGGGGATGCCAGACCCTTCCTCCTCACCTGCGGGGTCATGGGCAGCTTTCTGGTGTAGGATGCGCCCCCGACAGCATGTCCTTAGTCTTCCTGTCCTCCCCCCGCCCCCCATTGTGGTCACACCCACGGGACATTGTTGTCATGCTGAGAAAATACGGACCGGGCAGCCTTGGTGGCACATGCCTGTTATTCCCCGCCCCCCACAATCCCCCCCCCCAACCCTCCGGCCATCATCCGGGCACTTTGGGGCCCCTCCCCCAGACGAAGGCCGCTGTTCCGGGACGGCCAGGGCCTCCTGGGCCTTCTGCCCCGATAGCACCGCCGAAAACAGGGCTTTCCCGGGCACCCTGTGACAGGTGCACCGGCCCCGTGGCTGCACGTGCGTGGTCCAGGCTCAGAGATCTGCACGGTTTCCCCGCTCCCCGGGCCCAACCCGCCCCTCCGGGAGCCCGGCCCCCGGGCCAGGCCGGCCACTTCCTTCAGGACCCCAAGTCTCAGGTCGGAAGCCTGTCCTGCTTCTTGGGGTCGTGGCCGTGGGGTTTCTCTTTTGCTTTCGTGACACGGAGAACCCATCAGAATCGCGAATGGGGGGGGGGGGAAGCGCCGTCATCCTCCCTACCCTCCCCCAGAACCGAGAAAGCCGTGGGGCGGCTTGCCCTGGCTCGCGTGGCCGCCGTGAGCCAGGGGACGACCCCTCCTCTCTCCTTCCTCAGCTCGCCCAGGATGGGCGCACACCTGCCCTGCTACCCTTGTTCTGGGCGCTGCGCGAGCAGTGATGAGTCACACGTCCCCCTCCCCGGACAGGGTCCCGGGGGGCTTGCCGGCCATCTTCATACCCTTCACCAGAGTCCACGATCATCGTCCCTCCCATGGGACACTGGGCATCGTCCAGGGAACCAACACATCGTCCAGAAAAGCCAACCAGTCACCTGCCACCAACACCCCTCCCCCCAGGAAAGGCAACAATAGAACTGAACCCCGCACCCCAGATCGTGGCCGGGAGGTCAGCAGGACGGGGACCCTACGCCCCAGACTGTCCCCAGGAGGTCAGCATAGAATTGGAGCCCCGCACCCCAGATCGTGGCCGGGAGGTCAGCAGGACCGGAACCCCATGCCCCAGACTGTCCCCAGGAGGTCAGCATAGAACTGGAACCCTGTGCCTCAGACTGTCCCCGGGAGGTCAGCAGCCTTGGGTATTGTGACCAGCGGGCCCTGTGCCTCCTCTGCATGGTCTTCTGGGGGCCCCGCTCTCCTCCGTGCAGGTGGGTGCTTGGGATCGCTGGGGCCCTGGCTGGTTGGAGGTGGCCCTTGCGGCCTTGCTCTTGCCCGGGGTCCGGTCACGGCAGGGCCAGCCCCTCCAGCCCCGCGCCGGGGCAGGCTCTCCCCTTCCCGCTGGAACCCCCACGCCGGCTCCCCAGCGCCAGCGTCCTCTCGGGGCCCTGCCCCGGAGCCGCGCTGGTGTCCGAGGCCAGCTGACCCCAGAGCCCGTCCCGGGGCCGGCGCGTCGTGGGGCTGTGGTGGGGACACGCTGGGCGGACGGCGCCTTCCCGGCCAGCCCACCTCCCTCTCGGGTTCCTTCCTCCCGTGTCCTCCCTCCGTGCTCTCTCTTCCCCCGGTGCTCCGGCCCGTCCGGCTCCTGTGGCAAGACGCTGTCGTCTTGCGTTTGCCTCTGTTCCTTCAGCTCGGCTGTCGGTGGCTCCTGCCGGTGCTCGGGGTGGGCCCTGCATCCCCGGGCTTCCTCAGAGATCCCTGGCAGGGGGCCCATCTCTCACCCCGAGCCGGGCGAGCCTGCGTGGCCCTGGGGGGGAGCAGCGCCCCCTGAGCAGGTAGCCCAGCAGTGAAGGCACCTCTCCGAAGGGACCCGGCCGCTCCCGCATCTGCGCCCGGGGACCTCTGCCTCCCGGACAGGCTCTGACGTGCCACCCCCGGGGGCCTGCCGCTCCCCTGCGGCTCGGGCACAGTGGGAGGGCCGTGCGTTGCCCACGGGTCGGCTGAGCTGAGCTAGAGGTAGGGGACTCCCCAGCCCCCCCGGGTTCTTGGCCCAGATTGCTGGGCTTATTTGCTTATTTGCTTAGGCCAGAGGTCGGCCAGTTACGGCTGATGCGCCTCGTCTGTCCGGCCTCCTATTTTTCTGTGTCCCACAAGTTAGAATTATTTTTACGTTTTTAAAAAATTTTTTTTAACGTTTATTTATTGTTGAGAGACAGAGAGACACAGAGCATGAGCAGGGGAGGGGCAGAGAGAGAGAGAGACACACACACAGAATCCGAAGCAGGCTCCAGGCTCCGAGCTGTTAGCACAGAGCCCGACGCGGGGCTCGAACTCATGAACCGCGAGATCATGACCTGAGCTGAAGTCGGTCTCTTAACCAACTGAGCCACCCAGGTGCCCCTATTTTTATGTTTTTAAATGATTGGGGGGGGCATAAAGGAACGCTATTTCGTGATGTGATCATGTATGAGATTCTAATTTCAGTGTTCATGAGCTGCTGCACAGCCGAGCCCACTCATTTCGTGGCATCTGGGGCTGCTTTTGTGTAATGCCTGTGTGGATGAGTAGGTGCCACGGAGACCCCGTGGCCTCTGAAGCTAAGATACCCGCTCCCTGACCCCCACAGGAAAGTGTGCTGGCCTCTGGCGTAGCTGGTCCACACTGACAGGACCTTCTGCTGGGCCAGAGCCTCTGGGACAGGAATGGTGTTCCCATGAGCTCCGGGAGCCCAGGTCTGCTAAGCCAGAGGTGTGTCCCATGATCCCCGAGGGCCTCGGCCGCCCGGGCTTTCCAGGGGGCCGGGAGCCCCAGCCTTCTGTCCTCCAGGGGCCCACCCACTGCTCCCTGCGACGTTAGGTCCCAGGCAGAGATCCGGCCACTGAGGACAGATCCCATTGGTCCATGGCACCAGAGAGCACAAGAATGAAAAGACACATTACAACGCCTTGCGTGCAAACACTTTTAGTATTTTGAATATTTTATAGTTAGAGAGTAATTCACTGTTTAAAATTGAACACAAGACCTATTTGTCAAGTGATGGATGAGTACGTTCATCAAGGAATACATTCAACGAGAAAACTACTTTGTTTCGAGAAAAGTACTTTGTTTCGTAAAACGTTTGGAAGGGGATTCCGTGTCTACGGAAGGATATGTGATTTCCTTAATCGGTTTGTTGTGTAAACAAGGGGGCATCCTCACATTTATTTTTTTCCTTTTCCAGAAAGGCATTTTTATAGAAGGAGTTGTATGTAAAGAATGGGAAGGGTTCGTTGCTTTTTGTTAGGATTTTACGGATTTCTTTTTTTTTTTAATTTTTTAATGTTTATTTTTGAGAGAGAGAGAGAGACAGAGAGGGAGAGAGCATGAACGGGGGAGGGGCAGAGAGAGAGGGAGACACAGAATCGGAAGCAGGCGCCAGGCTCGGAGCCATCAGCCCAGAGCCCGACGCGGGGCTCGAACTCACGGACCGCGAGATGAGCTGAGGTCAGCCACCCCACCGACAGCCACCCAGGCTCAGGCGCCCCGGGTTTTACAGATTTCTTGACCGAGAAGTGTCCCTCCTGACCTGGGCATCTGTGGGCTCGAGAATAAGAAAGTTGCCTTCTCCAGCGTCCTGTGCAAACCCTACCACGTTGGCATTGATCTTTAGGTAGAGTCAGATGGCAGTGCGTGACTGGGCCTGAAAAGTTGAGGCCGGAAGCTGGGTCTAGAGAGACAAAACCAGGACGGAGGGGCCTCAGAGGGAGAACGGGGGTGTGGGCATATGTCGAGTTTACGTGTACTTCTGTTTGGGGGGGGGGGGGCGTTGGCAGGAATCGGGAGTCACAGCTCAGTGTGAGCGGGAGGTGAGGGCTGGAGTGAGGGGTCTGGGGACCACCAGCAGGTGAGAAGGGGGCACAGGGGCGGGGGCGGTGAGGGGACAGGGGACAGAGGAGTGTAGGGAGTGTGCCTTCTCAGGGCACAGTAACCCCCCCTGAGGAGAGCTGCCCTCTAGTTCTGCTCCTGCGTCAGCAAAGCCCGGTGCTGCCGAGCTGAGGCCGGTCGGCCCTGCGAACTGGCCACCTGTCACCGGGGGCCCCCGTGCTCACCTTCCCAGCCCTTCTCATTGTCACGCTTCCCTCCCAGCCACCCAGCCCCCTGTGCACATCGCTGGCCGTGTCACCCCTCGTCCCACAGCCCCCCGTCTCGGGGCCGGGGCCTCCCCTCACTCCCTCCATAGGGAGAGTACCCCCCGCCAAGGCCGTTACCGGGGCAGACGAGGGTGGCTCGTGGGCTCCCGAGGAGGTTTTGACACTGCGGTTGATGGCTTGCCACTGATTATGTGTGTGAATAATTGCGAACCTGGATGTGCCTCGTCAGGTAGCACCCACACTTGGAGTCCATTCACTCACTCATGCATTCATTCGTTCCTTCACTCACCCATTCATTCACTCACCCATTCGTTCATTCACCCATTCATTCATTCACTCACCCATTCATTCATTCACTCACCCATTCATTCATTCACTCATTCATTCATTCACTCACCCATCCATTCATTCATGCACTCATTCGCTCATTCATTCACTCATTCATTCATTCACTCATTCATTCACCCATTCATTCACTCACTCATTCATTCATTCATTCCTTCACTCACCCATTCATTCACTCACCCATTCGTTCCTTCACTCACCCATTCGTTCCTTCACTCACCCATTCGTTCCTTCACTCACCCATTCATGCATTCATTCACTCACCCATTCATTCATTCACTCACCCATTCATTCACTCACTCATTCATTCATTCACTCATTCAATCCTTCATTCACTCATTCATTCACTCACCCATCCATTCATCCATGCACTCATTCGCTCATTCATTCACCCACTCATTCATTCATTCACTCATTCACTCATTCACTCATTCACTCACCCATTCATTTCTTCACTCATTCACTCATTCATTCATTCATGTAGCACTTGTGTCGAGGGCCAGCACCTCCCAGCTCCCACGCTTGGCACGTGGACACCAGGGAATGAATGATCTCCATCTGCCTGCACCCGTCTCGTCCTTTCCTCTGACCCCCCTGTGCCTGCCCAGCCCCCTCCGGTTAGAGCCCACCCCCCACCCCCGTGTGGGCTCCTGGTCCCGGGTCGACGCCTCATGTAGCCTGGCTGAGCCTGCCGCAGTGGGGGCCCCCTGTCTTACTGCAGGCGCTGTGTCCTGGGGACTCGGTCTCAGTCTGCTTGAGCGACTGTAGTGACAAGGGTGCCACACACTGGGCGGCTCAACCCGCAGACACTTACTTCTGCCAGTCCTGGAGGCGGGAAGTCCAAGGTCAAGGTGCCGGCCGCGTGTCTGGTGAGGGCTCGCCTGTGGACGTATCTTCACGTGGCCGGGGGCAGAGAGAGGGAGGCGAGGTCTCCTGCCTCTGCTTAAAAGGGCACTCGTCCCAGTGAAGGCTCCACCCTCGTGCCCAAATCCCCCCCTGGTCCCATCCCACAGGGGATTAGAGGGGACCCAGGAGTCTTGGGGGCTGCGAACGTGCGGACCGCAGCCGGTGGGAGAGGCACGCTGGAGCAGGGGTGTGGCGATCAGAGCTCCGTTCTGGGGCCCAGTTTTCCCAGATGCGGCCACAAGGGAAACACGGCCGCCACCGAAGGACGTTGTGACGCTGCGAGATACGGGAATAAACACTGCGCCCTCCGGGCCCTCACCTTTCCTCGGGGCTCGGTGACCCGGCGAGTGGCACGTCGTGGCCACATGATGGGCTTTCACCTCGTCCGGCCACGTGTCCGCATCCCGGTGCCACCTCCGTAGGGTTGAGCGGGCGGTCTCGGCCGCTGGGTGGCTTGGGGAGCCTAAACGTGGCGGCGGTTTACTCGTGGTTTAGAGGGGTCCTGGCTCCGGGGACACGGCCCCCTTTTTGGAGACCGACCACCATCTGCGTGTGGGCCGCTGTCCGCTTGGGCGTCTGTCCCGCTGTCCCCCAGAGGCGTCCCTGTTTGGATGACAGAGGGTGAGGCCACAGGATCTAGCAGACCCCGTCTGACTCTGTTGGTTCCTGGGTAAACGGCTCACACGACCCGCCAGCTCCCCGCCTCCAGCGCCCGCGGCCCCTCCACGGGTGCTGCGGCTCGGGCTGCGGTCGGCCGGGGCCCGGCGGCTGCACCTGCCGCTCTCGTCCTGGGCCACTTGCTGCTCCTTCTTCCCCGACCTCGGTGGCTCCGTCCTTCCTGTCTGTGCGTCCGGGGCCTCGCGCCGCACCCGGATCCTGCAGGTGCCGGGTTCCCGCTGAGGCGCACTGACGGGTTCACGGCCAGGAGGAGAGGCCGGCCCCTCTCCGTGGAGGCCGTCGGTCCCATCCCCCGCCGGCGCTGAGAAGCCGGGATGGCCAGGCCAGGTGCGGGGTCGCTGCCGGGAGGGACCGCGTGTCGTGGCCGCTGTGACCCCTTGTCCCCGCCTGTGGGCCGGTGGCCTGGCCTCCCGCCTCCAGCCACCGACTCCCCGCGTGTCTTCGCTGGAGCCTCGCCTTCGTGTCTCACGTCCTGTCTTCTTTGCTCTCGTGCAGCCTTGTCTCCCGTCACGTGCGCTTTCCTGTGTGTCTCAGGTTGCTCACTGGGCGCCAGTCCGATGCGCTAACTGCGTGCGATAACCGTTATCCCACCGGGGAGGCCAGGATGACGACGCCGCCTCACTGCCCTGCGGGAGGGCCAAGGAGCCTGCGGTGCCTGGCAGCCTCGTGGGGCTCCGAGGACACCTCCTCTCGGGGTGGGCCCCACCCTGCCCTCTCCCACCCCTTCCCTGCCGACATCTCCCCTCCCTACCCCTTCCCTGCCATCTCCTCCCCTGCCTTCCCTCACCCCTTCCCCTGGTCAACCCTCCCCACCCCTCCCTTCCCCGGCCCTCCCTCGTCCCTTCCCTTTGTCTCCCCTCCCCTCTCCCACCCCTTCTTTGCCCTGCCCTCCTCACCCCTTCCCCCTCCTCCCTACACCTCCACTCTCTCCTCCTCCCACCCATTCCTTGTCCCTCCATGCCCTCCCCAGCCCTCCCTCACCCCTTCCCTTTGTCCCAACTCCCTTCCCTACCCCTCTCATCCCCCCTCCTCCTCCCACCCCTCCCTGCCCTACCATCCCCTCCCCAGCCCTCCCTCACCCCTTTCCTTTGTCCCCCCTCCCTTTCCTACCCCTCCCTCCCCCTCCTCCTCCCACCCCTCCCTGCCCTACCATCCCCTCCCAGCCCTCCCTCACCCTTCCTTTTGTCTCCCCTCCCGTCCCTACCCCTCCCATCCCCCCTCCTCCTCCCACCCCTCCCTGCCCTACCATCCCCGCCCCAACCCTCCCTCACCCCTTCCCTTTGTCCCCCCTCCCTTCCCTACCCCTCTCATCCCCCCTCCTCCTCCCACCCCTCCCTGCCCTACCATCCCCTCCCAGCCCTCCCTCACCCCTTCCTTTTGTCTCCCCTCCCTTCCCTAACCCTCCCATCCCCCCTCCTCCTCCCACCCCTCCCTGCCCAACCATCCCCGCCCCAACCCTCCCTCACCCCTTCCCTTTGTCCCCCCCTTTCCTAACCCTCCCTTCCCTTCCTCCTCTCACCCCTCCTGTCCTACCATCCCCTCCCTAGCCCTCCCTCAGCCCTTCCCTTTGTCTCCCCTCCCTTCCCTTCCCTACCCCTCCCATCCCCCCTCCTCCTCCCACCCCCTCCCTGCCCTACCATCCCCTCCAGAGCCCTCCCTCACCCCTTTCCTTTGTCCCCTCTCCCTTTCCTACCCCTCCCTTCCCCTCCTCCTCCCACCCCTCCCTGCCCTACCATCCCCTCCTCAGCCCTTCCTCACACCTTCCCCTTGTCTCTCCTCCTCTCCCCTCCCTCCGGGCTGGGCTGCACAAGGCCCAGATTTCAGGATTTCACGGAGAGCTTCTGTCCACTCCCCAAGCTCTGTCCGAGCTCCCAGCGGCTGCCGTGGAGTCCGGCGTCCTGGGTCTGCTCGCTCACTTTCCGTGGAATCCCGTGCACTGTATGCTGATCATGAGAGCTCTGTATTCTGAGGGTTCACACCCGAGATACCTTAGGAAGTGGTAGGTGGGGGATGAGAGTCCCGTGTGGGTGTTGGCTGTGCCGCCCCCCCCCCCAGGGGGCTTGCCTTAAGACCCACGGACACACACAGTCTCTGCTCGCACACCCACCGGAGGTGCGCGGAGGGAATCGGCGCACGTCACGCAGGGTGGCTGTTCGGTTGTGATTCCGGCTGAAGCTGAGGTTGATCCTTCCTGAATGGAGACCTGACATCTTAACGAAAACGGGTCATTACTGTGCTGACATTTCGGACCCGTGTGACAGCGGCCCCCAGTGGTCTGTCCAGGCTCCGTCTGTGGCCAGGCTGCCCGGCCGCCTGGCGTTGCAGCTCATGGGACTAAACACGTCCGTTTGCAGCGGGGGCTGGCGGAGAGGTGCTGTGCTGGGGGCTCGATGTTCCCTAACGTCTGCTGCTTTTCCTCGGACCCTTTGTTTTCTTAGCTGTGTCTGGACGGACGACGAGCTGTTTAGATTGTCTTGGCGTGTCTGATTTTTTAAAAGAATTTTTAGTGTTGGGCTAAATGGGGAAGGGGCATTAAGGAATCTACTCCTGAAATCATTGTTGCACTATATGCTAACTAATTTGGATGTAAATTAAAAAAAAATTAAATTAAAAAAAAATTTAGTGTTTATATTTGAGAGAGAGACAGAACGCGAGTGGGCGTGGGACAGAGAGAGAGGAAGACACAGATTCTAAAGCAGGCTCCAGGCTCTGAGCTGTCAGCACAGAGCCCGACACGGGGCTCGAACTCACGGACCGCAAGGTCATGACCAGAGCTGAAGTCGGATGCTTAACCTCCTGAGCCCCCCCAGGTGTCCCTGGTATGTCTGATTTTGAAGCCCCCCCCGACCCTTGTGCATTTTTGAGGTGGCAAAGGTGACCCAGTTGGGTATCACTTCATCCTTACGAAGATGGGAAAGCGTCCAAATACGACTTTTTCTTGAAAGATACGTGGCCTAAACAGAAATAAACGTTTTGATAAACGCTCATAGTCGTTGGTTATCACCAAGGCCCAAATACCGGACAGACCCACAAAGGTGCTGGTCACTATGCACTGTGGTAATGGCCTTTTGCCTGCTTTGGAGTTTCACTTACGGATCTCTTCCCACCCCTTTTCAAAGAGGACAGAGAGGCCTTGCTTCAGGTGTTAGCGAACACGCTCCCTCAGTGTTGCTGTTAACGCCCACGTTTCCTTTTACGTGTAAGTATTTGGAAGTTCTCAATCGTTGGTGCCGCGTGTAAAATGAATGGCCTTCACCATATGGCCGTGGACGATCACACGTTTACTCCTGCAACAACGCACTATATTTGTGAACCGTCTGATTGAGAGGACGAATCCCGCACACAAGATCTTCAGCTTAGTTCGTCTAGATCGCACTTGACATATGAAAGTGAGTGTTCAGGCTCGGGTGACAGGCTCACACAGCACGCCCTATTTGTAGCACCGATGGCGGTCCCTCGGCCGTTGGGTTTGCCCCGAGCGTGACACAGAGGCCGGGTGGGGGTCCCCTCGTGGCTAGCCCCGAGAGGGGGCCCGGGCTGAGCGTGGAGCTTGCCCTCAACGTCCTGCTCCGGAGTCATCATCTCGATGGAAGTCTCCCCGCCCTTCTTCCAGGCCACCTTGCACCAACTCTGGTTCTCCAAAGCCAAAACCTGCCTGCCGGCGGTGGGGGCGGGGAGGGGGAGCTCAGGCACACGGCGATGCCCCGAGGCCCGTGCCCAGGCTGGAGGCACCGGCTGGTGGAGGCAGGGCCTGGCCTCGCCCGCGTCCACCACCTCCGCCCTGCTGCGGGGACCCATCCTGCCTGTGGGATGAGCCTGCCTTACCGAGGACACAGGGCTGCTTAAAACGTACCCGGGACCTGGGGTCCGAGGCCCCGGGCTCTCGGTCTGATGACTTTTCTGTACGTTGAGCTATAAAAATCCCACCCCACGGAGGGCCTTTGGGAATCGAGCGTCCTGCCTTCCTTCCAGAAGTGGAAGGGACCCTCCCTTGCTCTCAGGTCTGGAGGAATCCTTTCTGATCTCCCCCCCCGCCCCCGGGACGCGTTAATAATAACCTAGACGTTTTCAATGCATATCGTGGCTGCGTGAGAAACCCAAGTCGCCGAATTTTCAGAACCTAAGCAGTTAATGTTAGAAATTTTGCTGCAAATAAATTGATCAGTATGCAAGACAGTTTTCACGGCTGAATCATGGTCCACAGTTTAGGTAAACAGATCTGTGATGACATTTTCTGAGTGGAATACAAATGCCGTTCATTTCCTCCCAGCGGCTCCTGGCACTTCTACACGGATAACAGATTCTCCCAAGAAGGTGTTGGACACCAGGAAGAAGGATCTTTGTTTAATCCCTCTGAAAAGGTAGGGCTGTGATAGCGGGTGTGATTTCCGTGAAAGGAATTGCTCGGAGAGACATGGCTGTCGGGGAGGACATTTTTCTTTGCCTGTTAGCTGCCTCTGTGCACCCCCGACCCCCGGAGAGACCCCTTCTGGTCTTCCGGTTCTTGGAATTGTCGTGAAAACATCATGTCGTTGTCTTGTGAAAGTTTGCACGTAATTAATTCTTCTCCCCATGTTGTGAATGAAGATCAAGGGATATTTTTCTTGTTGCGATTCCCATGAAATAGCGGGGTGGGGGGGGCCCGGGGTGTTTTCTCACTTCCTCGTGCCGCCGGCATCCGTGATGCTTCCGGGGCTCCCTTCTCCCCGCGTCCTCGCTGCCCGTGCCGGCACAATATGTCTGCGTCTGAAACGGGAGCCGGTCTTGAGCTAGATGCTACATCACGAGCCGGCTCTGTTCTCTGGGTGGTGGCGAGGCTCTCAGAGCCCTTAGCTCATACTGATGTTAAAACGAGCCGAGAAGCTCACTGCAACTTTGCGCGAGGCAGGCAGTCATTTTGCCCGTGTGTGTGTGTGTGTGTGTGTGTGTGTGTGTGTGTGTGTGTGTGACGGGAGTCGGTGCTTCCCGAGGTGGGGGGTGGGGGGGCGTCTGCGTTTGGAGTCAGACCGCTGCGGACAGAGATCATTCTGCCTGTTTGTGCGTTTGCCGTCGGTTATGACCCCGGACCCCGCGCCCAGGTCCGTGCACCAGGGCCGCCTTTGAGGTGGGGGAGGAGTGTTGATGTCGCAGGAGGTGGGGACCTCCAGGGCACGGGAGCCAGAGGGCACGCCCCCCAAGGGCCGGGCCGGGCGGATCCGGTCAACAGCTCTGCAGCAGTCAGAGGAATACATTTCGGAAGAGGGCACTCCGTGCATCCTGCTTCATTTCTCCCAGAGCGTTTCCACGGCCAGGATGGCATAGGCGTGGCCTCCTCCAGGAAGCCTTCCTGGGCCCTCGTGGGCATTCCCACAACGTGCTGCCAGGCCACCTGCGCAGCCCGCGGCCCTCGCGAGGGCCCTGCCCAGCCCCGTCTCCACCAGAGGCAGGAGGGGTCCTCTCGTCTCTGACCACCCAGCCTCTGCCAGGCTCCCGGCGCAAAAGCAGAGCTTCGCGAAGGCCGTTTGTGATCGCGACGGGGCCCCGTTTTCTTACAGCGGCCTCTGCAAAAGGAAGCAGGGTCCGGATTAATCCCATTTCCCGGTTGGAGCACAGGTAGAGAAACCGAGTCGCGCGATGGGGAATCCAGGCCTGCGCCCAGGACCCTGAGCTGGCACACGGCCCTCGGGGTAAGAGGCCGGAGGGAGGTCTGAGCTCGCGCCCCGCCCGGCCGCGGAGGCCCCGCGTGTCAGGTGTGTGGCGTGCACAGATGCAAATGCGCATCCGGCCCAACCGTACTTTCCTTCCTCCTCCGGAAATTTTTTGCCCCATAGTCTCCATGTGGGAGGATCAGGTGATCGAGGCTTTTTAGAATCTTCCCTTTCTGGGTGCTGACGGTGACACATGGAGTATTTTGGGGCGTTGACATCATCTCTTCCCTCCTGAACGCCCTCTTCGCAGCTGCATCACTCAGGCCCTGCCGTCGTCCACCTGGACGGCTGTGACCTTCCTTGCTTCGCAGCAGGAGCAGCACAGGTGTGGTAAGAATGAACCACGGGGGACCGGGCCCAGGCCGGGGAAGGGACCGGCCAGGGACAAGCTTCCTGCAGAAGTAATGTTTGAGCTGAGCTGAATGACTGTTAGGAGTTAGCTTGGTGAAGAGGGAGGAGAGCGTTCTTGCCACAGGACATAGCGTGTGCAAAGGCCCTGAGGTGGGAGGGAGCACGCCGTGTTCAAGAAACAGAGAGCAAGCAGTGTGACCAGAGCTCAAGACGGGTGGGTGGCAGCCTGACCACACGGGGACTGGCTGGATGTGGCAGGGAGCTCCACATTTGTGCTGGGAGCGGACAGAAGCCGCCGGAGGATATGAGCGAGGCTGGTCTTGGCAGATCTGGCCCCCGTGACGATGCGTGGGGGGGAGAGTAGGTGCAGGAGGCCAGCGGAGGGGGGCCTGAGGCAGGCCTGCAGCGGAACCCAGAGATTGGAGAGACCTTTAGGGGTAACAGCAGGCCCCGATGGTGCATTTGGGATCATGGCCAAGCGCCTGGATGAGATGCCCTGGGGAGAGGAGAGGTGGAGGGGAGCAGGGAGACCCAGGAGGCGGGGCCTGTGAGTGGGAGGGGCGTCTGGCACCTCGAAGCCCGGGGAAGGGCGCTCCAGGTGGGCGAGGGGGGGGGCAGCTCTCTGGTGGGGGCACGGGGACAAAGGCCTGAGTGCCGAGGGCTGCACGGGAGGCCCCGAGGCCTCAGGGTGACCCACAAGGGACAGGAGACTACTTTACCACGTGACAGACTGTCCCTTGTACAGTTGAAAGTCCCTCATTTGTTTGTACCGTGGGTTTGAATTTTGCTACGTGATCTGTCAGTAAAACCGTTCATGTTTCTGTGCCTCACTAGACGCTTCTCCTTTCTCGTGTGGTCAGCCCCAACTACGTGGGAAAGTCCGGGTGAGGACCGTGACCTTGCCTCCCCTTCCAGCGTCTGCTGGGGCCGCCAAGGGCCTGGGGTCCAGGACTCCCCGGCCCCGCTGGCCTGCCTCCGCCCTTGCGCAGGGGTGTGGGGCCATGTCTGTGCACCTGCTCGGGGACGCTGCCGGAAGGCCGTGTCCACGTTGGGGTCAGGGCGGTGTTCCCGCGTGTGCCTGTGTGTGAAGCCCCGTGGGGGCACGGGCAGGGCAGAGGTCGGGGAGGTCAGGGACGGCACAGGGGTGGAGGCACACTCGGGGCCTGTCTGCTGACCCCACCTGCAGTGGTGGTACTGTGCAGGGAGGCATGAAGTCGGCCCTGGAGAAGAGCTCCCCCCTCACAGCCCTTTGCTCCCGCATCACTCGGTGAGCTGTCGTGAGCGGGGGCCGCTGAGCGATCGGGAGGGCCCTCTGTATGGCCGTACCCCCCTTTGTGGCCCAGCACCTAAAATCCTAGAAGTAACTTCATTCCTTACAGTAAGAAAATGACTCCCGGTTTTGTTAGCGTCTGTGTGTTTAATTTGGCCACGTTTATGTTTTCTTTTTAAGTGTATTTATTTGTTTTTATTTTTTGTTAAGGTTTATTCATTTTTCAGAGGCAGAGAGAGACAGAGCGTGGGGGGTGGCAGGGGCAGAGAGAGAGGGAGACACAGAATCCGAAGCAGATTCCAGGCTCCCGGCTGTCAGCACAGGGCGCGACGCGGGGCTCGAACTCACGAAACGAGAGATCACGACCTGAGCCGAAGTCGGTTGCTTAACCGACTGAGCCACCCGGGTGCCCCAAAGCTCTAACATCTTCGTCCCCCCGTCGGCTCGCGCCCGGTGTCCTGCACAGGCTCGGAGGGCTCGGGGGGTGTGCTCAGTGGGGTCCGATGGAGGCAGAGGAGGTCCACCCGTGCATAGCGTCCAGTGGGGCAGACAGGGTATCGACGTGCCACGAAGACGGGGCCTGCCCTGCCCTGGCTAAGCCTGGGCACTCGTGCAAAGCAGCCAGTCTCTTTCTCCTTGCCCCCCTCATTCATCTGAGGAGAGGATTGGACAGCGGGAGCCCCTTAGTCAGGTTTTGGGGACCTTTGCTTTCTGTAACTTGTATTACAAAAACAACCAATATTTTTGTCTTCCCGTAAAAAATAGGAGGAGTATCATTTTGTCCTAACTACACATTACCTTCCGTTTACCCCCTTTTCATGACATACTGCTCTAATCAAAGTCAGACTTCCTGATACAGGACTTCTCGGTATGTTTTCAGAGGACACTCAGGGGTGCCTGGGTGGCTCAGTCGATTAAGCGTCCGACTTTGGCTCAGGTCATGATCTCGTGGTTCGTGACTTCGAGCCCCGCGTCGGGCTCCGTGCTGACGGTTCAGAGCCCGGAGCTGCTTCGGATTCTGTGTCTCCCTCTCTCTCTGCCCCTCCCCCGCTCATGTGCGCGTGCTCTCTCTCTCTCTGTCTCTCTCAAAAATAAATAAATGTTACAAAGTCTAAAAAAACAATAAAATAAAGGACGCTCCAAGGAGGGCGAATGGTGTGTGGCTTTTCCTAGCTTGCTTAACCGTGCAAAACTTTTTCTCGGAGAATCTGAGGGGACTGACTCTGTGCGGTTTGTTTTGGGAAGTGGCGACTTTCGTTTTCACCCGTATTTGCGCTGGCAGAGGGATTTCGCCTTCCGTTTTGGGGCCTTCACGGACTTCATCTGTTTCAGTCCCCCTTTCAGAAAAAGGACGGCTTTCTTATCAGAAGCAGCTGCGGTGACAAGGTCATCCCTGTTCACGCTGTCCAGCTGTCACCAATCCAGTACAGTAATTGTTGACAGGGGAGAGCATTACCTTAAGAAAGGGGTTTTTCCCCCCCAGAGTACTTCCCCCCCAGTGTGTACCTTCGTTTAAAAAAACCCAGCAACTGTGACAGCTCTCGGATTTCTGTGATCAGAGCCCAGCAGCTAAATAAGGTTTTGTTTGTTAGTATTCTAAAATTCTCCTTCAGAAGTTTGGAGCACAGTCGTTTGAGTTGACCTTAGAATGTGTTTATGAAACTCGATGTCTTTGGAAGTAATGTGGGGCAGCTGTCGGACGCCTGCCTGGTTTCTGGAAGGAGGCGGGGCGCGGGAACCCGCCCCATCTGAGCACCTCCGGACCCCGGGTGCCCGTGCTCCGCTGACAAGGGCCCCAATTCCCGTATTTATCCCGACCTGTCTTCTCGAAGCACATCTGGGAAGCCTGCGGCTTCCCTCCTGACCAGGGTAGGAGCCGGGCCGGGCAAGTGTGGGGCCCAATCTCCGGAACAGTAAGCAGAGTCAGAGAGGACCCTCAAGTATTTACTTTGGCGTTTAGCACTCTGCCTGAGTTCAGGAACCCTCTACAGAGTAGGAAGGAGAAGCCATTCAGCCGTGTGGTTTCCCTGAAATTGAGAATGTCTGAGATGGCCTCAACCTGCTTGCGGAAGTCTCCCGCTCATTAGGAGTGAGGTGTTGGGAGAGTGACGTACAGGAAAGGTCATGCCAGACCTTCTCCTCGTTTTGAAAAATGTCCTTACTTAAACTCAGGTCGGTTGACATGTTGTGTAATAATGGCTTCAGGGGCAGACCCCAGGGATTCGTCGCCTCCATACAGCACCCAGGGCTCATCCCAGCAAGCGCCCTCCCCAATGCCCATCCCCCATGCCCATCCCCCCACCCACTCCTCCATCAACCCCCACTTTGTTCTCTGCATTTGAGTCTCTTATGGTTTGTCTCCCTCTCTGTTGTTTTTTTTTAATTTTTTTTTAACATTTATTCATTTTTGAAAGGCAGAGAGAGACAGAGCGCAAATGGGGGAGGGACAGAGAGAGAGGGAGACACAGAATCCAAAGCAGGCTCCAGGCTCTGAGCTGTCAGCACAGA
The DNA here is from genome assembly GCF_007474595.2 of Lynx canadensis. NCBI lineage: Eukaryota > Metazoa > Chordata > Mammalia > Carnivora > Felidae > Lynx > Lynx canadensis. The sequence continues at coordinate 1,511,233 of NC_044308.2, forward strand.
GCCCGACGCGGGGCTCGAACCCACGGACCGCGAGATCATGACCTGAGCCGAAGTCGGACGCTCAACCGTCTGAGCCACCCAGGCGCCCCTCCCTCTCCGTTTTCATCTTATTTTTCCTTCCCTTCCCCTGTGTTCATCAGATTCCACAAAGGAGTGAAGTCCTGTGATATTGGTCTTTCTCTGACTAATTTCGCTTGGCATAGTTCCCTCTAGTTCCAGCCACGTTGTTGCGACTGGCAAAACCTCATTCTTTTTGATCGCCGAGGAATACTCCACCGTAGATTCCACATCTTCCTTGTTCATTCACCAGCTGGTGGATCTTTCAGACCTTCTCGTTCGTTACGTTAATGCTCATCCTGGGGAACGTGATCCCGTGAGAGCTGGGGCATCGGACGGGCCCTGTCACTGGCTCATCCCGCGGCCTGTGGTGATGCTTTGAGGCTCCCTGGGCCTCAGTGTCCTCGTGGTGAGTGGCGGGGCCATGCAGGGCTCTATATCCAGGGTTCTGAGTCCAGATTCAGGATGGGGAACAGTCTTTGCCCCTGAGGACGCACGCCCAGGTGGCAGGGGCCGCGGGGGGCTGACTCCTGCCTCTCGGTGGGGTGGCTGCATCCGAGCGGTTTTGCTTTCTGTGGTGCTCGTTCCCCTCAGGTTTTGGCCACGCTGCTGCGTCCCTGGAAGTCTTACCTGCCTCCAGGTGTCCCTCCAGGTGTCCCTATGAAAGCTGCAGATCTGTGTCCTCTTTCACCTCCTGGCTCTGCGTAAGGGCACCCCCTAGAGGCTTCTTCCGGTACTGCTGGGTGACTTTCTTGCTCGTTCCTTTCGCGGCATTGACAGACCCTCTCTTGTCTGCATTCCAGAAATGGCTTCAGACATCCCTGGATCGGTGACATTGCCTGTTGCCCCCATGGCGGCCACGGGACAGGTGAGGATGGCGGGAGCCATGCCCGCCCGTGGAGGAAAGCGGCGTTCCGGGTAAGCACCCTCAGCGTTTCCAGGAATCCGGCTTAATACGTGTTGGGCAACGCTCTCGACCCGTTAGGGCAATAGTGTCTCTCCCCCTCCGGAGAATCAAAGCTCAGCGGTTTGCATGCTGTTTAGATTTTGCAAGATCCCCAACTCTGCGCGTGATTTGCACCCAGCTGGGACCTTCTGTTTGCTTGTCCTTGTGATGGGGAGGTGGGTCGCGGCCCCCTGGGCCCTGGTCAGGCCATCTCTGGGAGGGGGCGCCCCTCCGTCCCCCTGCCTCCGCACGCTAGCCGGGGTGGGGCAGGCTGCAGGCCTGAGCTCCGGGCGGGTGGCGAGGACCCCCCTGGTGCTCTGCCTCTGCTCCGTCCCGTGCAGGAATTTGTAGGAATTCCTTTCGAAACCTTGGCTACAGCCCGGCAGCTGAAGGCCAGGCGTTTGCACTGTCTGTGCTGCTAATGACGCTGCTGAAGGGGTGCGGGCCAGGGCTGGGGGCGGGGGGTGCCGGGCGGACATGGCCCTTGAACTGGGGGGACGGAAAACCACATCTCGTCATGAGCGTGGCACCTGTGGTCCCAGACGCAGTCTAAAGAACGAGCCAGCTGACAGCAATCCCTGCAGGGAACACGGGATGGACATTTTCATACCCCATCTGCCCCCCGGCCCTTTGCCCATCAGGTCAGTGTTGTCCCCAGTGAAATGGCTGATGACTTCCTCCCGACGGACATCAGTCTGTCACGGTGTGCCGCGTGGCCCTTACGCGAGGGGCTGAGATTTCCAAGTGTGTCGGGGGGGTTGCAGAGGCCGAGAGGCCGAGCGCAGGGCCCGCCCCAGCTGTCCCGCGATGCCCAGCCGCTCGCAGCGTGCAGGTGCAGTGACCCCACAGCCACGGGGGCCAGTCCTCACGGCAGGACCGCGGTGAGCAGAGTGGGTTCTGGAGCAGAACCCCCACACCGGCCGTGGGGTGAGGCTGAGGCCCCGCCGTGCCGCTGCAGGGGTGCGGGTCCGTCCACCCCTCAACCGACTTGTTTTTTTAACAGATTCCAGGTGTTTTGAACTTACTTTATTATTTTTTTTATGTTTATTTATTTTGAGAGAGAGAGCTCACCAGGAGGGGAGGGGCAGAGAGACGGAGAGAGAGCATCCCAAGCAGGCTCCGCCCCATCAGTGCAGAGCCTGACACGGGGCTCAGACCCACGAATCGTTGAGATCGGGACTGAGCTGAAACCAAGAGGCGGATGCTCAACCCACTGAGCCACCCAGGCGCCCCTGAAATTATTAAAAAAATGTTTTTAATGTTGGTTTATTTTTGAGAGAGAGAGAGAGACAGAGCATGAGCAGGGGAGGGGCGGAGAGAGAGGGAGACGCAGAATCCAACGCAGGCTCCAGGCTCCGAGCCGTCGGCACAGAGCCCGACGCAGGGCTTTGAACTCCAGAATGGCGAGATCATGACCTGTGCCTGTCGGACACTTAACCCAATGAGTCACCCAGACGTCCCTGAAATTATTTCAAACGTGTGGCTCCCTCACTTCCGTCCCTTGGAGACGGAGCCCCATGGCTGGCCTCGTCCTTTCTAACAAGAGGTCAGATGGTCAGGCCCAGCCCGTGGTTTGCAGGGTGATCAGCCCCTCGGTACCCGGGGCTGGTGCTGAACCTCCGGGAGTCCTGCCCCCCTTCCCGTCCCGCTCGGGGCTGGGCCACATGGGCCTGCAGCCCACATCTGGACCCTGACTTGTGCTTCCGGCCCTGGCTGGCAGTTGGGTTGTGGTCAGTGTCTCCTCTGCAGAAGTTGCCCCAGCTTCCCTTCCCGAGCAGACCACACACAGCGCGTCCTGGAGGTCGGCACCACCCCTGCCCAGCACGTCCAATGTCAGGAAAAGAAAGAAGGGGCACCTGGGGGCCTCGGTCGGTTGAGCGTCCGACTTCAGCTCAGGTCACGATCTTGCGGTTTGTGAGTTTGAGCCCCGCATCGGGCTCTGTGCTGACAGCTTGGAGCCTGGAGCCTGCTTCGGATTCTGGGTCTCCCTCTCTTTCTCTGCCCCTCTCCTGCTCAAGCTCTGTCTGTCTATCTCTCTCAAAAAAAAAAAAAAGTTAAAAAGATTAAAAAAAAAAAAAGAAAGGAGAGGTTCAGGAGGGGGTACGGTGCTGACCACTGGCCGACTGTGGACAAGGCATGAGCACTTTGCCACAGATCAGGAGGACTGTGCTCCGCGGTCCTCCCTCGTGAGGAAGGTGCCGGCTTCCTTCTCCCCGTCATTGGGGGGGAGCGAGCACACCGCGGCTCCTTCTGCTAAAACCCCAGTGACTTGGGGACTCGGCCCCTGTGTCCAAGCAAGGAAGTGACCATTCCCACAGGGCTCCGTCCAGAGAGCTTCTCACACCTGGTGTTTTCACCGGTGCTGAAGCTGTGTGATCGAGGCCCCTGCTCTACTCTTGCGAACACTCTGGCCGCAGCCTCAACACTGAGACAAACGCAAAGGAGAGCGTGATGGAGGTCACGCTCATCAGCACGCAGGTGACCCCACGGCAGGGCCCTGCTTCTGTCCCAGGACAGACGCCTTTATCCACGGAATGTGGGGGTGAGCCGGGAGCCACAGGCCGGGGGGAGGGAGAAGAGAGAAGGGGCCCGGGTGACGGGGAAAGGAAGCGGCAACGGGCGGGGGCCCTCTGCCCGCCCTCCGCCCCTGTCCAGGGCTTTCTGGTGGAGGAAGCGTCCAGAATCCCGGGACAGCCACCCGGCTGTCCCCACAGAGCCGGCCCCTTGCAGGCCTTGGACCCGCCTGGCCTCCTGCCTGGCCCGTCCCCGAGGACCCTCGGGGCTTGGATGTCCTCGCCCTGCCCCGGCAGCCTTCCCCGGGAGCTGCGGGCAAGCCGAGCGCCCCGCTGGCCGCCGGGACACAAGGTGAAGGTTCAGGAGTTTCAGATTCTTTGCAAAGTGATTCCACATGTGGGGGGGGGGGGGCGCGCTGAAGTGAGTCACTTTGTTCATCTTTGCCGAGATCCCCCCACCCCGATCTCAGGGCCATGGTGGGGGGGGGCGCACTTCTGGTCGTGGCCGGGGCCCTCGGGCTGACCCAGCATCCTCCCCTGCTGCCCCCTCTCCTGCAGAGCACGGGTGAGCTCGCGTCGTGGTCGCGACTCGGTCTGTCCCGGGGACGCACACGGCTGGCTCTTAACTACTCGCGCGCCCAGAGCAGCCTTTCCTGGCCTCGTACTGAGGTACGAGTTCTTGCTCGTTGGCAGGAAAGTGAGGCAGTGCGTTTTCAGCCCAACGTTTTGTACCGAATTCTTGAAAGTGAACACAGCAGGACTCAGAAGTCCCGTTTTGGTTCTCTCCGTTGTTATCCAGAGGCTTCGTGACAGAGGCACTTGGAAGACACAAAGCCAAGCGTGATTGACTTAGAGCTTTTACAGCGGAAGAAACAAGCCTCGTGATTGTCGTGTTTAGAGTCGGGGTGTGAAGGGGTGACAGAGACCCAAAGGCAGCGTCCTGGTTGTGGCCGTGTCCCCAGGAGCTAGGTTTCCTGTGCTGCTGAGCAGGGAGGCCCGTGAGGTCAGGTGACTTGTCCTGAGGGTCTGGCCCGTTGTCTGTGCACTGATTTATCTGCTGGGCTCAGCCCCGTATCGTGCTTTTCCGAGTTACCGAATCTCATCGCTGCACACGTGTGGTCACGTGTGCACACGAGGGGAGGCACGGTTTCGTGGTCTCTAATCGTCTGTGGACAAACCCTGGTTCCCGAGCTCCCACTGACCCCAGGGAACTCTGGCTCCAGAGCAGGGCCGTCCCTTCCCCGTCCCCTGGCTCTCTCGCCGGAGCCACAGCCGACCCGGCCCCAGCGGGGACCGCGTACCCCGCCCGGATGGCTCACATCCCCGTCTGTCTGCGCCAGCAAGGTCCCCATAGAGATCGGAGCTGTCTTCACAAAAACCAGGGTGACCAAGCGTCCTGGCTGGCCCGGGACGTCCCCAGTGTTAGCACTGGCGCCCGGCATCCTGGGAGCCCCCTCAGCCCGGGAAGGTCGGGATGTCTTGTCACCCCAAACACGAGGACGGGGGGCTAACGCATGACGTCTTGCGGGAGCCCGATTCTCACACTCCTGTCGGCGTGCCCTGACCGGCATCGTGCAGATAACAGAGCATCTCACGCTCGCTGCAGGTTTTGGCCAAGTGCTTACCTAAATCCTCAGGAATTCTGAAAATTTTGAAAATGCAGCGTCTTTTCCTTGACACAGAGTCTCTTGCAGTCGGGGGCTTAGGTCATCTTTGTGCGTACCGCTCAGTTGCGCTGTCCCGCGGGGAGCGCTAGGGGGCAGCGTCGCTCTGTGGCTCCGCAGAGGACGGTGGGGGGGGATTTGGTGGCGGCATTTTTGGTGGCTCTCCGGATGTAATTCCTGGTGAGGGTGGGGAGCCGGCTTCGTGACGGTGCGGCGTAACGATGGCTTTGCGCCATTTGGAGAGCCACGCGTTCGGCCCCCATTTGCCCACCACGCAGGCGAGCCTGTGGCTGGCGCCTGGCACCCTGTCACCCAGGCGTCACAGGGGGCTGCAGGTCTGTCTCTGCAGTGGTGCGTACGTGGCCCTTCAACTCTCCTTTCCCTTCCTCAGCACTTTTCTTCCCCGCCGCGCCTGCCTTTCGTGCCTGGGGGTGTTTGTCGTCACTGCCGTGTCCCTACTCTTGCCTCGCGCCTTCTGTTCTGTCCCCGGCAGCTAGTGTGGCCCGGGCGTCCGGACATAAGGGATTCCAAACCGGCATTGGATCCCATCATCAGGGCAGCAGATTAGGACTCTGGCCACACCGCACGGAAAGCAAAACAAAAACAACCAAATGATCCCATTTTAAGAAGAAAATAGTCCTTTGCCCTAAGTCCAGTCCCAGAGTCCCCCAAGTTACCCCGAAGCCAGAGAATACGATTTATCTCATGAGGGGCCTCTCTCGTGCGTGTGTGTGCGTGTGTGTGTGTGTGTGCGCGCGCGCGTGCCTGGGGATGGCCCTGCCTGTGCACCTGGCCTTTCCTGGTGGCCGGGGCGTCCTGTACCTTCCCCGAGTCACCGCTGCCCACCTGGGGCTGGAGGTGGGGGATCGTGTTCTCCACGAGGCCGGCCCACCTTCCACCCCTGGGCCCAGCGGCTCCAGTGGGGGCTTCTCGGCACCGGCGGCCGGGCGGCTGGCCGTCCTCTGCGTGGAGCCCACGGGACTGCACCTCACTGGCCCCTCAGTCCCACTGCGAACGGGGTGGGCAGTGCAGTGGCTCAGGCTTTCCCCAAGGAGCCCCCCTCGGCCCGAATGGCCAGGACATCCATACGATTTCTCATTTTGCTCCTGGCAGATTCTGGGCACAGTTTATCCGAGTTAACTGCCCCAGCATCTTGAGGAGCCGCGTTAATTGCTGTTGGAGGGGATTGGTGTTCTCAGGGGAGTTTGGGATATCAGTTAAGTGAATGCCTATCAGGACTGTTTTATGTGTGTACGGAGAGGCCCAGGGAGGTGGGGTCCTGAGGATTCGGTGGGTTTCAACAGGCAGACAAGTTCTTTGAGCAGCTCAGTCCCCAGGTTTCTCCTCTGCATGCGTTTGTTTGGGTTTGGACCGTAGGGAATGGCGGCCTTCAACGCCCCTTTCACTCGGACTCCCTCCAGAGCGGCCACGTTCTCAGGCAGCACGGCCTGTGCGGGTCCCTTTATCGTCCTTAAACCTTCCTGTCTTAGGGCCCCTGGGGCATTTGTGGCCTGCCGGTGATATGCCAGGGAACAGTGCAGGATGCAGTTGTCGTGGAACAAACCACGTGGCGGGGAGCAGGTGCCCCAGAGCTGCGGGGGGCAGGGGTGACATCAGGCACCGTGGACCTTTGCAGGGCAGCGTTTGCAAGCCGCCGGCGGCCCGTGGGGGCCCCTTTGCACAAGTCCCCGACCACGTAACGAATGGCGCATATACGCACGCCCTTCCTTTTGCCCTTTCCTGTACCGAACCCGTTGGCTGACCGCATCCAAGCGTTTACCAAACAGCTGGGGCTTGGGAGGGTGGGGCATTTGTCCCCCTGCACGGAGCCCCCTCGGTGCCAGCAGCTCGGGTCACCAGTGATGTGTCCTGCGTGTAACGAGTCTCCTCGTGCTCTTGACTTTTCAGGATGGACTTTGACGACGAAGACGGAGAAGGACCCAGCAAATTTTCCAGGTGAGTTTGCTTTATGCCCCTCGGATTCCAAGAAGCCACAGCCGGCCGTCACCGTACCGGGACACCCAGGGAGGGAGTGGCTGTTGTCGCTGGGCAAGCCGTTGCCTGTAGTCGGGCCCCTTGCTTGTCCCTCATCCCAGGCCCGTGTTTGACCCAGTGACAGGCAGCTGGCGGTAGCCCTGCCCGCACGCCGGCCAGATCGCGGAGTCCGGTCACCGGGGCAGGATTGTTGGTCTCAAAAGTGCAGTTAGCTCTTTAAACGATTGCCGAGTGTTACGGGCTCCTTTTTATTTTTTTTTTTTTTATTTATTTATTTTTTTTTCAACGTTTATTTATTTTTTTGGGACAGAGAGAGACAGAGCATGAACGGGGGAGGGGCAGAGAGAGAGGGAGACACAGAATCGGAAACAGGCTCCAGGCTCCGAGCCATCAGCCCAGAGCCCGACGCGGGGCTCGAACTCACGGACTGCGAGATCGTGACCTGGCTGAAGTCGGACGCTTAACCGACTGCGCCACCCAGGCGCCCCCGGGCTCCTTTTTAAATCTCTTCTTAGAAATATTTTTAAAGTCTATTTTTGAGAACGAGAAAGCACACACGTGTGGGGGAGGGGCAGAGAGAGAGGATCCCAAGCAGGGTCCACGCTGTCAGCACTGAGCCCGATGTGGGTCTTGATCTCACAACCCTGACATGATGACCTGGGCCGAAACCCAGAGTCGGACGCCTAACGGACTGAACCCAGCCACACAGGCCCCTGGACTCCTTTTTAAAAGACCTAGAGCTCAGGTTTAGAGAAAAGATTCGGCCTCTCCTAGCACAGACAAGAAGGGGAAAGAAAGGCAGCGGGTGGCCGGGACGCGGCACTGTGAGGTCCTGGGGGCCGTGTTCCTCACCGGGCACGTTGACAGCGTGGTTAACGGGGCTCAGGGGCCGTCCTGAGTGCAGGCCGCCTCCCGGAAGGGCGGGGCCGCGGATGCAGGTGGTCAACTATCGCTTACAGGAAGGGTAAGGCAGGCGCAGCCCCTCGGCCCGTCCCTCTTTGTCTTTTCTTTTTCCTCTCTTTCTTTGCGTTGTTTTGTGTGCGTTACACTAGGCGGTTTGGCTGTGTGGAGAGAGAGGCACGGATCGCTCGATCCTCTTGGCGAAAGTGCCTGCCCCATCCCTGATTCTCGCTTGTGGAGGGACTTGAAACCCGGCCCCGGGTGACGGGTGCCTTCCTCTGGCGTCTGCACTCCACAGTTTACGTTGACGGCCTTGGTGATTTTTTTTCTAGGTTTTTAGAAGGATGATGTCCGTGGGGAGCCCCAGGCCCACTGACCTCCCCCGTTTGCTGGCCCCCACAGCAGTTATTTTCTGTCACGGTTCTTTTCGCCCACGTCGTGGCTGTGAATTGAGCACATGTCACCCCAAATAGAGAGGAACACACGTCCCGTTACTATTCGGGGCCTCCTGGCGTCTGCATATAGTAAACATACCTCCTGGAGGCACTGTCCTCCCCAACCTGGTCCTCCCGTCCTCAATGTGGCTCCGGGGGAGACCACAGAGAGGAGACGGAGAATACTGTGCTCTCTAATGACCCTGGAGTTTTCTAATTGAAACAAGACGTGAGTTTGAGTCACAGAAGCATGTAGTGTTTTCCCTCCGTGTGGACAGAGCTCCAGCTTGGACGCCCACTTGTTTCTTGGGAAAAGCTTTACATTTAGAAAAAAATTTTTTTAACGTTTGTTTATTTTTGAGAGACAGAGAGAGACAGAGCACAACTGGGCGAGGGGCAGAGAGTGAGGGAGACACAGAATCGGAAGCAGGCTCCGGGCTCCGAGCTGTCAGCACAGAGCCCGACGCGGGGCTCGAACCCACGAACTGGGAGATCACGACCTGAGCCGAAGTCGGACGCTCAACCGACTGAGCCCCCCAGGCGCCCCCAGGGAACAGCTTTAATTGCAGGGAGTGCTTTGTTCCCGAAATGGGAGTAGCCCTTGGACGTAAGGGCACATGGCTTCCTGTCCTGGTCCACGGGCGCCTTACCCAGCCTCCCTTCGTAAGGAGACAGCGACCCCCTCCCCCGCCCCCCGGGTTTCTCCGGTCAGAATCCCCCTTGAGATGACATTGCGCACCGTGTCGAGCTCAGGGGACCGTGATCCCCGGGGCCTCAGGACAGAGAGGAGGAGAGGTACCGAGTGACATTTGCCTGACATTGAGGATCTGAGTCAGGGATGAAATCACAGCGCAGGCTACAAAGAGCTCATTGTATGAAGGCCCATCTTTAAGAACAAACCTTAGATTCTGGGCAGCTATCTCATCAGCCCGCCCGTCCGCAAGTCAGTTTTTCCACGGCCAGAGTTCACAGCGAGGCCTCTGCAGGCCGTGTCCTTCCTTCCACACTTGAGAAACGAGGGGGAAAGACGGGACGTGTTTCAGCAGGAGTCGGGGCCGCACCACTGTGTCACGGGGTGGGGGGTGGTCCACGGACCGGGCAGCCGGCGGGTGCATCCCGGCCGCTCGGAGCTGGGCCAGCCGGCAGAGACCATCCGCAGCCCTCACGTGGCCGGCGGCCAGGGTGCCGTGCGGAGCGGGCTGGGGAGGCCGCTTCGGGTGGCCCCTGGCGGCCGTGTGTGCGGCACGCCTGGGGTCTCTCGGCGTCCCGCCCCTCTGCTCACGGTCAGCCGGGAGAAGCCCCCCAGGGAGGCCCTGGAAGAGAGGGTGGCCAGGTGCCGCCCCGCACCCAGTGCAGATTTGTGACTCAGAATCCGGCTGGGGTGCTGAGCCGCGGCTTCCGGTCCCTGATGTTTGCTCAGCCAGCTTTCCCAGGCTTTCTCCAGGGTGGTCCGAAAGTCAAACCCATCATCAGACCTCATGTCTCAGTTTCTTATTTGGGAACTATGGTCACTGTCACATAGGAGGTAAGTCATGGCCGTTTTCTTAGAGGGACAGCCAGCTGTTTGGGTAGGAGGATGCGGATTTGCCACGGATGCAGGGTCAGGGGTGAGGCAGGTGCACGAAGCGGGGGCAGGGGCCCGGCTCGGAGGGGGTGGGGTGAGGCCAGGGCCGGGACGGATGAGGACCAAGTCTCCATTCTCAGGACGGAGCCTCCTCGGTCTGCGGTCTGCGGTGTGGAGTGGGCTCTAAGGTTTTCCACGCCCTTCTCTGTTGGCATCCGTGGGATCCAGCCCGGGTCACCCCAGACTTGTCTCGGGCACGCCGTGTCGCCTCTGCCGGCCCCCGGACAATGAGGGGGCCGGAGGCAGGGCAGGGCGGGCGTGCATTGGAAGAACGGTGCAGGTTCCACGGGCACCTGAGAGCTGATGCGGGCGGGGGGTGGGGGCTGTGTTCCAACGGTGGGGGTGCAGCCGTGGGAGGGGCTGGCCGCGGCCTGCGGGAGGGGGAGGGGACAGGAGGTGGGCTACGTGCCACTGGGCCCCACACCGTGCCGTGTCTGCATGTGCAGCTGATGGGTGACCGTGACTAGGGCCTCGAGGGCGATAGAGACGGGCGGCCTGAGCGTCACAGGAGGCGCGATTTTTGCCAAAGAGGCAAGAGAAGCAGGGGTACAGAGTGACCTTGCTTCCGGGGCCGGGTCTGGGGAGGACAGCCTCTGTCGAGAGCACGGAGCCTGACCGCACAGCCGCCCCGCGAGTTCCCGTGTCAGTCAGGGACCCGGGGGAACCGATCACGCTCCAGAAAGCGTTTCTGCAAACATGAGTCTCCCCGGCAGCCGGGAGTGGGGCAGGCCCTCTTTCCGGGAGGCCACCGCGAGCCCCGTCCCCACCCCCCGCCTGTGTGGGTGGTCCTGGCCCACCTGGGAGGTGAGCACCTGTCCTGCCCCCGCCCCCAGCAGGGCCTGCAACCCCAAGCCTCCTCCCCACGCCTCTTCCTCCCCCACCCCGCCGCTGCCCCGTGGTGCATTTTCTGGTGGGTCTGGGGTTCCTTTCCGCGTGCACCTGCGGCCGGGCTCGGCCACCAGCAGTGGGTGCTGGCTCGAATGTCGCTGCAGGGACACCTGACGCCCCAGAGCCGCCATCAACCGTCAGACCTAGACGCGGTGCTCTTCGCGTGATTTGCACGTGTGTGTGTGTGCACACACGTGTGCCCACGCATACTGGTTCATGAAAAGAAAGGAAGGGAAACGTGGCCAAGTCAAACAAACCCTTTTGACGTTCGATTTACAACTTCCCTCCCAACCTTTCATTCCTGCCCCTGCATGTTATCAACCTGGTTTTCTGCCGTATTCGGACTCACTCTGGACCCCGGCTCTAAACACCCCAGACCTTGCCGGCTTTCTCACACCTGTTCTGTGAACCCGGCCACAGTGCGTGGGGTGTCCTGTAAGCCTGGAATCAACCCCCTCTGGAGGCTTTACGAGGCTCTCTCCCCCTTCAACGAATGGGTCTAAGTGACCTTCCTGAGGCCCCACCCCGTCTCTGACGTGTCTTTTTCCTGGGACGCGTAGGGCACCCGGCTGCACTGGTCTCCAGCCACTGCTTGTAGCTGTAGGAGCCTCGCCAAGGAACCTCTAGCATTATCTAAAAGGAAAGCTATTCATTAGAGGAAAGTTTCCACTGAGTCCGCCTTTTATCCTTCATCGCACCTGTTCTGATACTTTCCTCGTGATTTCTGTGCGATATTTATGCTCAAGAGCACGTTTTTGGTTTGATGGGTGGTGATGATGCTTTAGTTCTCGTCTTTCCCTGTGAATTTGCCACCTGTCTCGTTTATACATATGACGACTAAAACCCCGTTGGTCTGGAGAAAAATCCGTGCGGCAGATGTGTCCTGCAGAGACCTTCCCCGGCGGAGAAAGCGGAGGGCGGTTGGTTCCCAGAACCCTTTGCCTGCGCATCCTTGGGAAGCCGGGCAGTGTGTTTCCAGGTGGGAGGACACTCCTCGCCCTCCTGACGCAGAGAGGGTGGCCGGGAAGGAGGAGGGGTTCCCCTCCACCCGCCGACCTGCCGCCCGGTGTGGGACACGTGCATTGGCCCCGGGAGCGCTCTTTACGGCAGGGAGAAGTCCAGCTGAGCCTTCCTGGCTCCAGGGCAAAGACCCAAGGTGGACGTTTCCAGACTTTCCCGACGCTCTACGCCTCGGCGTCCTTGGAGCTCACGACCCAGATAAGCGGGGCGGACCTCGGCAGGGCCACTGGGTGACCAGGGCGTTGAGTTGGGGGTTCTTGCAGGCTCAGCGGTTTGGGGTTAGGATCTGGGTTAAAACGCTTCGGAATGAGATCCGTTTTCCGGGGAGCAGGGTCTCTAACATCAGGCCCACGTGGGCCGGTCTTCCCTTCGTATGAGATGTTTGGTGCCCACGTGATTGACGTGGTTTTGATGTCCTTCTTACCTTGTTCGGCTGCCCCCCTCCTCCGTTTCCGTCCTGCAGAGATGAATTAACCGTGACTTGCGGTGACAGTGCCCGGAGAACAGCGGGACTTTGTGGGGAGCGGGGAGGAAATCATTTCTGGGGTCACATGTAGTCCCGAGCTGTGTCCCTTGGAAGCCGCCGGGCATTTCCTCCCCCATGACGCCTGTCAAGGCAGGGGCGTTCCGGCTCTGGATCCGGGACCGGTGAGCGCACTGGGGAGGCCTGGCTCAGTTCCTGCTAAGTCAGTACCTCTGAGCCATGGGCCCCTCTGCCACAGAGGGTGTGGGGAGGGTCCAATGTGGCTGTCGAGGCCTTGGCGAGCCGGAAGGCGCTATGTACACGGGGAGGCTGTGTGTCCTGCCAGGGACGGGGATGACCAGAGGCTGGGCCTGGCCCCTTCTTGGGAGGGTCGGCCTTCTCAGTCCCCACCTCTCTGTGCTTCGTGGGGACCTTATCTTCAGCCTGGACGTGTGGCTGCCTTTCGCCTGGCAGAATCTGCCTTGTATGGCTCCGGGGGCAGGGCACCTGCCCACTTCCCAGGGAAGGAGCGTCCCTTCCCCTTCTGGAGAAGCCTCAGACGCCAGGGAGTGTTCCCGGCTGTAGGTGCCTCTGCGGATCCCCCAGAGGGCCTGGCCAGCCCCAGCCTCATTATGGGGCTGCACAGAGTGGCTTTTCTTAGGCTTCCTCGGCTCTCCAGACGTTCTGCCCTGCTGCCCAGGAAGGGCTGGCCGGGACAGGAAGGGTGTTCCCTGAACGCCCAGCAAGATACAGCCTCCCTTCCTGCTGTCAGGAGGAGGGTGCGCGTCTGCCGTTAGGAGTGCCTTTGGGCAGGAGACGGGAGGGAAGCTCATCCAGGGTTCCCATCAGGAGTGCAGGCGTGGGTGGGGACAGGCTGCATCCTGCATCACAGCTGCTGTCCCTGAGCGGCCAGAGTTCCTGCCCGATGTCGTACCCCCTTTGGCAGCCCCAGACAGCATTCTCTGCACACCGTCTCCCCAATTGTCTGCTTTGACAAGGTGCAGGCTGGCCTGGGGGGTAGGGGGTGGGGCGAGGACACCACCCTGAGCAAGCTCACCCAGCCTTTCCCAGAGTCCCGGGGCCAGCACCCCCCCATCCCGCCTCCCGTGACAGGTGCACAGTGCCGGGCACAGGTTGGGGGGGGGGGGGTCCTGGGGCCAGGTGTGTCCCATCCCGCCTCCCGTGACAGGTGCATGGTGCCGGCACAGGTGGGGAGGGTCCCGGGGCCAGTGCCCCCCATCCTGCCTCCCGTGACAGGTGCACGGTGCCGGGCCCAGATGGGGGGGGTGGCTGGGGCCAGGTGCATCCTATCCTGCCTCCTGTGACAGGTGCACGGTGCCGGGCCCAGGTTGGGGGGGTCCCGGGCCCAGGTGGGGGGTCCCGGGCCCAGGTGGGGGGTCCTGGGCCCAGGTGGCGCTGAGCTGTTACTCTACTTCACCCTAAAAGTAATAATCCCGAGGTGGGAGCGCCCAACCATCCCTTCTGCTGGGTTTTCTCTGCACGCATCATGGAGACCGATTCCAGCAACCCCTCAGTTCTTTTTAACCAATGGGCCATTCGCTGTTTAATAAGCCAGGAGCGCACCTGTCCTATCCTGGGCCGTAGAAACCCTGCCGGGCCTACAGGAGAGGTCTGTCCACGGTCTCGTCCGTCTGTGGCCCTGGGGATGGCGAGGCCACACGGTGCTTCTCACTGTAGGGCCTCAGGAGACACACATCCACGTGGACCACAGCTCCGAGCAGCGGGCGGGCGGGCGTGCACCCACGTGCAGATTCAGGCGCACGCACACGTTGGCTTTGCTTCCCGCGGCTGAGGGATCAGGTCTCCATTCTCTGTGCTTAGTGGAAACTAGCCGGGTGCGTGGGAACAATGACAAGGGCTCAGGATGCCCTTGGAGGTGAGACGGGGCCCTGCGGAAGCCTGTGCCCCACCCCCCGGAAGGCCGCAAGGGGTCTGTGTTTGAAGCGGCAGCCGTTCCGGGTCGGTGTTAGCGGACGCGCCGCTGGGTCCTGTTAGACGGCGACCGCTGGTCTGACGCTTGTCTTTCCCCCGCCCTGTTGTCGCGCTCTCGGGAAGAGAGAACCACAGCGAGATCGAGCGGCGGCGGAGGAACAAGATGACCCAGTACATCACGGAGCTGTCGGACATGGTGCCCACGTGCAGCGCGCTGGCCCGGAAGCCGGACAAGCTGACCATCCTCCGCATGGCCGTGTCGCACATGAAGTCCATGAGGGGCACAGGGAACAAGTCCACAGACGGCGCCTACAAGCCGTCGTTCCTGACGGAGCAGGTACCGTCCGTGGCCCGTCCGTGGGCCCGCGCGTCCTCACGGAGTCACTTGGGGAGGGGACGAAGTCACCGTCACCGGGGTGACACCAGCTTCGCGGGGAAAGGGGTTAAAGGTTGAGGGGTGGGTAGAACCAGGAAGTTGTACTCCTTTCTTCGCGGCGGTGTTTGTCCATCTCTGTGTCCTTTGCTTTTGCGTTTCCCGTAAACCTCAGTGAGGCATCTCTCCGAGAACACCCCGGGCTGAGTGTGCGGACGTGGGACCGTGTCCGTGTAAGCCACGTGCCGCCGTGCCAGCGATTGGTGGCGATACCATCGCGGTGGCAGCCCGGGAGCGGTCGTGGTGATAATCGCGGCGTCATCACCGCCGGCTGCCAGCTCTCTGCCCGTTTTCGCGCTTCCTCCTCATTCTAGCCGGGGGAGGGGCCGCTAGTGTTGGTCCCTGCTGTGTAGACGAGGGCGTCGTGGCTCACAAAGGGTCCGGCCACCGCTCAGAGGCAGAGCCGGGGCCTGGCACAGGTTGGCCGGACCCCAAAGCCGTGCTTTCCATCCGTGACGAAGAGCTCGCACGCGGAGTGGTTGGCGGGATAGTGTTTTACCAAGTTTACAAACCCCTGCGTCAATGGGAAGGCCCGTGTCCCACTCTCAGCCCTGGCCTGTGTGCCCATCAGAGGCAGGTCCTCAAACGCTGCAAGCTTCAGTTTGCTCGACTCTGGAATGAACGGAGGCTTTTTGCGTCCCTGACCCCGAACGCTTTTGCAGGACACATGGGCCGGTGGGTCTGGAAGGACTTGGTCCAGGGTGGTGGGCGTGGGATAGGCAAGGTGAGGTGGCCGTGGGAGAATGTGGGCGGGACTGAAGCAAGGGAGACTTTGAGGAGCCCGCAGAGCGTGGCCTGAATCCCCAGCAGTGCGGGGCCACGGGGTGGGGGGGGGGGCCCAGAGTGCACCCGGAGAGCCGGGGACGGGGCGCTTGACAGGAAGAGGTCGTGGGCGTGGGGCCGCGGGGGCGGGAGCGAAAGGCGTGACTAGAGACAGACCGTCTGCTCTGGTGGGGCCGGGCTGTGTCAGGTCAGGGGAGCGAGGTTCCAAAAAAGGACGAGGAAGAGGGGCAGACGCGGGTGACTTCCGCTCTGTGGCCACAGGATCTCACCTGCCCTTTCCTGTCGTCCTGGCGCCTGACCTCGCACGTGTGAGGAGGCTGTGGCCTTGCCATGACCGTGACCCGGAGGACCCAGAGCCTGGCGGTAGGGGCCTGGCCGCCAGCCCCGTCTCCCCTCCGTAGGGTAGCCCCGCCCGCCAAGGCTCTGCTTCCCACGGGGCCTGGCCGGTAACGGGAGGGGGAACCCCTGGCAGGTGACGGGGCAGAAATGTGTTACGTGCCCACCAGCCGCCAGGGTAAGAACAACGCTTTCTCTACGGGTCCCTTTAACTCACGACAGTCTTGCCGGGTCCGCCTTTGAAGTTGATCCTCATCCTTAAGTGACTGAGGATGGGGAAGGTGAGGAGGGAGGCGGGTGCTTTGCTTCCACGAGTCCGGCCCATTCCGCGGTCGATGGTGACAATAGCTGCATCTATGGGGCGCCGACTGTATGCCAAGCCCTTCCTGAGTGTCCACACGCAAGAGCTCGTTCAGCGTCACAAAATCCCACCGGAAAAACCCGTGTGGAGAGACGGAGGCTGAGGACGGTACCGTGCCCGGAGGCACACAGCTGCGTGGGTTGAGAGGCACGTCTTTCCCTCCAGAACCCGTGCTCGCCGGCCTTCCTGTTGGTTTAACTGGAGCTCGGAAGCCCGTGACCTTGATTAGGAATCACGTGCTCCCGGAAGACAAAACCGCGGAGGGGTAGACAGAGGGGCCGTGACCAGGGTGAGGCTCCGACCCCTAGACCTTCCCGTAGCCTTCAGCCTCCGCCCCGTCCGCCGGCGCACGGGATCCGCTGTTTCGCAGACATCCTGCTCCCCTCTTACGGTCCTACCGGTTGTGAGCTCTTGTGGTCCTGAACGTGAAGGTGTCGTCCCATTCTCTGAGCTAAGGAAGCAGCGGGGAGGCACAGATCAGCTGAAGGACGAAGCAAGGGAAGTGGACAAAACAAACTTTTTCTTAGAAAATCCCGTATAGTCCGCTTCCGCCCTAGGTTCCCAGGCCGAGGATGTTCAAGTTCTGACCCAGCCAAGAGCTCAGAGCTCCCCAGATTCTGCTCACCAGCAGACCCGCGTTTCTTTGGGTCCTCGGAGCGCCCTGGGGCTGGGCCCCATGCGTCAGATTCCCACGTGTGCTGTGGGCGCTCAATCGGTGTTACAGTGGGGCGACATCCGAACCGAGGATTCCCAGCAGAAAGTGGCCCTTTGTGGCGGGAGCCTCCTGAGCGCATGGGGTGTTTGGAGGCGCACGTGTGGGCGCGGGGCATGTGGGAGAGTTAGCTCCTCAACCCCCAGAGGGGCAGAGCACATTGCATCGGACTTGATGCGAAAATGACACGGGTAGGTAGGCTACACTTGGGCCGCCTTCAGGCAAAGAAGAGACATCTCAACAGAGTTGACTCTGCTCCGTCCACGCCCCTCTTGGGATGATGGCGGGGCTGCCCGCTGCCCGTTCACGGATTCCACGCAGCTTCCTTCCTGCCCGCGCTGACCGTCACGAGCCCTGTGAGTCAACGCGACCCCAGGGCTGGCGCAGCTAACCTTTCTTCTCGCCATAAAGCGATATGGGCAATGCTGTGTGCCCTGCTGCCTCCCGATGCTGCCCGGAGCGTCTGTCGAGGAGTTCTGGAAGTTCGACGGGTGCCCGAATATGAGGAGATACTCCCGTATCCACTGCCGGCATTGCGCTCAGAGCGCAGGAAGGGGAGGAAGTGCACGCCAGCCGTGCGGGAGCGGTGGCTGGGACACTGCCCTCCTCACTGTCCCCTTTCTCTTGCCCTCCCCTCCCTTCCAGCAGCAGCACGTTTTGTACTGAGCCCTGTGCCCCGGGCCCTTCTTGTGCCCTAGCAACAGGACTGCAGCTTGAATATGTAGGCGAGGCTATTCACACCTATGGCAGCCCAGCACATTCTGGTGATCACTCCTTGCTTTCCAGCCCCTGCCCTGGGCAAGAATTTCCTTCTCTCCCTAAGAGAGGGCTGGTTTAGGCAGGGCCAGAAGTCTTTGGAGTAGCTGTATCTCAGAGCTAGGACAAGCTCTGTGCATTTTTTAGCTTAGTTTTCAATAAGAAAAAAGCAATCAAAGTTTCCAAAACTGTGTATCCCAGTGAGGGAACAAAAGTCAAAGGTTGCTGATAGGACAACTTAATGAGGCTGCGTTTGTCAGTGTTCTGTCCTAACCTCGATCTTCTCTTCCCAGGAGCTGAAGCACCTCATCCTGGAAGCAGCCGATGGCTTTCTGTTTGTAGTGGCGGCAGAGACGGGACGGGTCATTTACGTGTCTGACTCCGTCACCCCCGTGCTGAACCAGCCCCAGTCAGAATGGTTTGGGAGCACCCTGTATGAGCAGGTGCACCCCGACGATGTGGAGAAGCTGAGAGAGCAGCTGTGCACCTCCGAAAACTCCATGACAGGTTAGTGCTGCCCCCTCCCGGAGGCTGTTTGAGCCTGGAGAAGGATGTCTTTCAGTAAACAGATCAGGAAGCTGGAGGTCAGAAAAAGCTGCCTAAAGGTGAAGCTGGAGGTCAGAAAAAGCTGCCTAAAGGTGAGGGGATCTATTTGACTTGGCTTGTGCAATGACTTCATTTACCTTGTAACATTTAAACAATTCGATTTTAATACATAAGGGTTTTTTTTTCCCTGTCTCTATATTTTACCTGCAATTAAGGGATGTTGTCACTAGGAGGCGATGTTGCTACCTTAGCCGGAACCACATGTTCTGTGATGAGGTTTACACCTCTCAGAGCTTAATTATGGTGATTCTGATCGTAGGCATTTATTACCTAGGCCTTACTTAGTTCCTTGCAACGAAGTTCCTTATTGTAACATCTAAATAAAGTCAGTTCTGCTATAACACAACATACGCATTCCTGGAAGTCACCGCGGTATGCAGACTCTGGAGATAAAAGCTGCAGCGGGAAGAGACGGGTTAGGAGCACAACACTCAAGAACGAATCACTGACAGATAAAAAACAGGAATAGGGGGGCGCCTGGGTGGCGCAGTCGGTTAAGCGGCCGACTTCAGCCAGGTCACGATCTCGCGGTCCGTGAGTTCGAGCCCCGCGTCGGGCTCTGGGCTGATGGCTCGGAGCCTGGAGCCTGTTTCCGATTCTGTGTCTCCCTCTCTCTCTGCCCCTCCCCCGTTCATGCTCTGTCTCTCTCTGTCCCAAAATAAATAAACGTTGAAAAAAAAAAATTAAAAAAAAAAAAAAAAACAGGAATAGGAATCTGGTAAAAATGGGAGCATAATTTTGCACATTAAACGGTTAAGAAATTCATAAACGTGAACGTGGCACCAGGCCCTGAGGCTGACGTGAAATTTACTCGTACAGGTGGGTCCTGGAAGGGTCGCCACTTGCGTGCTTTTGTGCGAGGACAGTCACGTGATGTTAGAAGTCGAAAGGTGGTCGTGACGGCGGATACAGGTGGCTCGTGACGCGCGACAGCCTGGGGGACCCGGCAGGTGTCTGAAGCGCGTGCGTGTGTGAGCCGCGTGCTTCCGTTCAGCTGGGTGCGCTTCTCTGTGTTCACGCAGCGTTCCTTGTGGACAGAAGCACGCATAAGCGCACACAGAGCTCACATCGTACTCGGATTGTTCCCCAGCAGCTCAGTCGCGTTGGAACAAATTTGCATTTTCAGAACAAGCCACTGGGCCGTCGTGTTTGTGTTGCGCTGGGTGGTAGACACGTCTGTGCCCTCAGTTCCCTGCTGCACCGAGAGCCGCGGGGTCTCCGTCTACGTGTGTGTCCTCAGCAGGAGCCTGGTGAATGCGGGGGGGCGGGGGGTGTGAACGCTTTGCCCGTTGTGTCCGTTTGCTAGGGCCGCCGTAAAAAATACCAGAGACTGGCGGCTGGCACAGCAGAAATTTATTTTCTCGTGCTCTTGCACTCCGGAACGCTCCGGAACACTCCGGAAGTCCAAGACCCAGGCCTTGGTAGACTGTGCTTCCCCTGAAGCCTCTCTCACCGGCTTGTCCCTGGCACCTGCCCGCCGTGTCCTCACGTGGCCTGCTCTGTGCCCAGGCGCCCCCGATGTCTCTCTTCCTGTGAGGACATTGGTCAGATTAGGGCCCCACTCTCATGACTCTGTTTAACATTATCTCCTTAAAGGCCCTGCCTCCACATATAGTCACATTCTGAGGTTCTGGGGGTTAGGGCTCCACCATACTCATTTTGGGGGGACACAGGCCGGCCCCTAACACTTAGATAAGACTGAGGCGGACGCGGTCAGAAGTAATAGAAGTACAGCTGTTTCTGGACGATACTGGTAATGGTCTCGGTGTTGGTGTCAGTGACATGTAAGGGGGGGGGTGGGGAGTTATGGGGACGGGGCCTGTGCTGTGCTCGCCTCCGCGTGGCCTATCACGGTGACGCCTGGCCGCTCAGGGAGCTCCACGCACAGGCTGAGAAATGATGCTAAAACAGACTCTGCAGTCGCAGCCTCGAGCCAGATGAGAGAGCCCCACGTAGCACTTCCAAGGGAGACGCTTTATAGAGTTCGGCATTCCAGAGGGACTCGAGAAGGACAGTAAATCAACCAGGAAGTGTTGACAGCTGGAGTCACCTTTTCCGGAAAGAGCCGTCTGTCTTTCCCTGCTTTCCCTAGGCTTCTGGGTCTGACCACAGGATGTGGCGTTTGGAAACCCAGTCAGGAGCCCCGCCTGGGGCAGATGGCAGAGGGGGTGATGGTCAGGGGGAGGTCAGGCTCTGGCCGTGGGTCTAGCTGACTCACCAGACCCGGGTGGACACGTAATAAACCTCGGGGGTGATTTGGGGCCTTTGGCCACTGGCCTGGGGTCTCAAGCCCTCCCGTCCCTTCATTTCCGGCGTGGCGTGGCGAGCAAGGTCGCGGCCCCCCTGGCGGGGGTCAGCGTGGGAGGGTGAGGGGCAGGGGCCCCGGGCGGGTCGCTGGGAGTGGCGAGGGGGGGTGGCGCTCAGCCTGGCCTCTGGGCCTCTCCGTTGCACAGTCCATGCCTCAGCCGTGGGACCCGCAGTGTGGGCTTGTACCACGTGGGGGGCGCTTGGGGGGGGCATTGAACGTGCGCCGTGGGGGGGGGGGGCATGTCGTCACGGGACGGTGGGCCCGCCTTCCTCCCAGAGACCTCTGCGCTTACAGAAAAGTGGCTATGCAGCCAGCCCGGGTTCAAGTGACAGAAAACCAGCCCCGACTGGCTTGAGTGACACAGGGACTATCGCTGCCGGACGGCAAGGGCCTGCCGGCTTCAGGCGCAGACAGTGATCACACGCTGGAAACGGAACCACGCTCCTCCCCCGTCACTCGGGAGTCTGCACTTGCAAATCTGCCTCTTGGCAGAACTCAGTTGTATCCCCAAAATGCATTTGCAGGCAGACGCGGACGTGCTCAGAGGGGAGAAAATCTGAGTCGCTGGGGCCCGCGTTTCCGGCTAAGGTCACACAGGATGGTCGCTGCCCTTGCCTCCAGCCCTTTGTGCTGCCCTGGGTGGTTTTGCTCTGTTTGGTTTTGCACGTTCGTGTTTTTGTCGGAGATCTTGCTGTCGAAGATGACCCCGGAGCGAAGGCTGATGTGCCGGCCGGGGTCCGCGAGGGCGGGCCGCCGTGTGCCTCACGGGGGAGACCCTCGTGTGTGGGTCAGCTTCTCGCGGGCGCGAGTCACGGGGCTGGTGGCCGGCAGTGCAGGGTTACCGAGTCGGCGATACCGAATGAGGGGTCTCGGAGCAGAAACGCACCTGAGACGCGGTTCCGAATCCCGGATGACGACGGTGCTGCGCGCGGAGGCTTTCCGGGAGCTGTTGTCTCGGAGCAGCGGTCCAGTACCCACTAGTTGGTGTTTGCAGTGACTTCGTAAAACGTAACTACGCTGGCTGGGCGTGGTTTTCTCCATCTCCTGGCTTCGCTTCTGTAGGTACGCCCATAGGCGAGCAGCCGAGCGTGTTTAACGCGTATGTTTTCGTGAGTCTGGTCATCCGCACACACCCGGGGCTACCATTGCCACCGTCGGGGTACTAAGCACATCCGTCGCCTCCAGAAATTTCCCGTGCTCCTTTGTGGCTTTTTCCTTTTCCTTCTCTCTCTCTTCCTTTCTCTCCTTTTTGTGCTAAGAACACTGGATATGAGCTCTCCCCTCTTAACGTGTTTCAAAGCGCCCGCCCCTGGGGGCGACGGGGCGGCTCAGTCTTGAGCATCTGACTCTTGATTTCAGCTCAGGTCACGATCTCACAGTTGTGGGATCAAGCCCCGCGTGGGGCTCTGCGTTGACAGCGCGGAACCTGCTTGGGATTCCGTCTCTCCCCCTCTCTCTCTGGTCCTCCCCGCCCCCCTATGAAATGAACAAATAAAATAGGTGTTTTTAAAGCACGCTCTCTGTATTAGCTGCAGACACAGTGTTAGCCGGCTGACTCCAGAACTCATTCACCCCACGCAATTGAAACGTTGCGCCCGTTACGCCCCAGCTCCCCGTTTCAAGCCACTCTCGTGTTCTCTGCTTCTGAGTGGACTCCTGTAGATTTCTCACGGAAGGGGAGCCATGCAGCGGTTGTCCTGTGACGGGCTCACGTCACTTAGCATGCTGGCCTCTCAATTCATCCATCGTGCTGCAGACGATAAGCTCCCCCCTCCCCCACCGCCTTTTTCAGGCCGAGTGATACTTCGGGGCGTGTGTACCACCTCTTCTGTGTCCGTGTCTCTGTCGCTGGGCTTTGGGCTTCCTTCTGTATCTTGGCTGCTGTGAATAACGCGGCAGCGAACGTGGTGTGCAGACGCCTCTTTGAGGTCCGGTTTTCGGTTCTTTGGGGTCTGCGCGGGACCCGGGAGGGGGGTTGCTCCTGCGCGGGGCGCATTCTCAGGCGGGCTCTCCTCACGTAACGGAGGTGTGTGTTAGCAGCCGCGGGCCCCGTGGACCGCTCGGCAGAACCAGCAGAATCCGCCCTCTCCGGGCGTCCCCGCAGAGAGCCCAGGACCTGCCCTGCCCACTTCGGGGGGGGGGCCGAGGAGTCTGGGCCCGGGGGGTGAAGCCGGCAAGTCAGGGAGGGGTGATTCCCCGTGGAAATGGGGCGCAGTCGCCACAGGGAGGGAGGTTTGCACCGGCCGGCTGGGGGAGCTGGCCTCCGTGGTGTTAGCGGTGGTCCTTTCGGGGAAGGGCGGGGGCACGTCTTGATTGCCGGGGGAACGCTGGCATGTTTGCGTTCCGGGCTTGAGACGGAGGGGAAGCTCCTGGCAGAGGCGAGGACGGTGGCAGGGGTCAGATGAAAGTCGGCGGGCGTGGGGGGCGTGCTCCAGAGACACGTACCGAGGACGTCTGAGTGGCCTCAGCCGCAGCCCGCTGGGGGGGAGGGGGGGAGCTGAGGACAGGCCCGGGGCTTCCCGGGTGATCCCAGAGCCTCTGAGGGTGACTGAGGCCGCCCCACGGGCCGGGGTTCGGAGGGCAGGCAGCACAGCGAGGGAGCCAGAGGGAGCGCGTCCCTCTCTGCGTCCATGGCCTTGCCCAACTTCCCCTCCACCCCGTCCGTGGCCGCGAAGCTCTGGCCGGCCTCGATCCTGGGAGCAGAAGCTGGAGTCGTCTCATCGGTGACCTCGGGCGCCGTGCCGCGTAGGAAGTGCCCGCCGCCCCGCCTGGGACGCGGGTGTGGAGACGGGTAACCCGTGGCCCCGACAGAGCGAGGTTGGCGTGGCCCATCCCCTCCGTCTGACTCCTTCTTCCTTTGTCCGGAGAATCGGGCCAGCATTTGGGCTCAATACAGGGAAAAGTTGGCAGCGGTCGGGGCAGTGCGGTGGTGGAGACGGATGTGAGCCAAAGCAGAATTAATTCTCCCTCCCTGCCTCCACCCCGGCCCTCCCCACCCTCTCGCCCCTCCCTCCCCTCCCTCCCCCCCCTTTCCTTGTCCGTAAGCTCCTGCATTCAGCAGGTACCTGTGTGCGTGGGGTTCCCAGCTGCTGGCGAATGAATGGACCCCGTTTCCTAGCTGTTGTGATAATCTGGGGAGAGCGCGGGCCGGGTCGGTCCCTGAGGGCTGTGGCCAGAAAGCCCCTTGTGCACGAGCGCCACGAGTCACAACCAGCTGCGATTAAGCCCCCGCCCCCACCCCCCCCCCCCCCCCCCCCCCCGTCTCCCGGGAGCCCCGCTGCGGTCCAGAGATGCTTTCGGCCTTGGGTCACAGGATTTGGCCGGCGCTGGTCTGGGCCCAGAGAGCAGCTCGGGAGAGCGGGCCTCCGGGGACCCCTGTTGGGTCATCGACCTCTCCTCGGGTTTGTGTGACATTCAAGACGCTGTGGGCCTGTCAGGGAGAGGAGGCATCTGCGGCACGCTCGGCGCATCGTGCTTTCACGGCGAAATAGCAACGTTGCGGTGAGCTCTCTTACATTTTTATAGCACCTTTTCTTTTCTTTTTGTTTTTAACCCACTTAGTGGTTCTCAACCCGGGCCGAGAACTCATCACCCGGGGACATGTGACAGGCATGCCTGCCCGGGGTTTGGGGGTGACGGGGGGTTTGGTGTGGACCCCGGATCACAGGTGAGGAGAGAGACGCTTGGAGTCACGGAGAGGTTCTGGGGGCCACACGGCCGGGGCCAAACAGGTGCTGCAAAGCGGAGCTCGTCTGTGAGGGCGGAGCCTTTGTGCCTTTGGGGACATCTGGGTACAAAGAAGCCTCAGAAGGCTGGCCTCGTGTGGCCAGTCCAGACAAAGTGCTCAACACAGGGCTTTGGGGCCCCTGCGCCAGGGGCAGGCGGGCAGGAGTCAGTGGGGGCCCCTGCCCCAGGGGGCAGGCGGGCAGCGGTCAGTGGGGCCCCAGACACAGGGGCCTCCGGGGTCCTGCGTGGTCACGTGTAGGCTCTCACGGTGTGGCCTCTGGTCCCGCTGCTTGAGCATCACTTGTGAACTTGTCGGGGAGGCAACTCCGCCGGAACCCAGACCTCCTGAGGCGGGAGCGTGGAGGGCCCGGGAACGTGCATTCCCAGTGGCGCTGCTCGCAGTTTGACAAGGCCTGGCTTGGTGCCCGCATCCGGGGACGCGACACCACGTCCCCTGGGTTGGGTCCACCTCTGTTTGACCTCGTCCGGTCGTCTCATCTCTGACTTTAACCTAAGGTGGGGACTGTCACGTTAGCTGTGACCCTCAAGGCAGACATTGATTTGTGTTGGATGGTAAACCCCGGTGAGATCGGTACCTGTGCTCTGTGGGTTTGCACCACCTGCAGCCCCTGGGAACCTCCTAGAAATTAGAAATGCAGATTCACAGGCCCCATCATCCGGTGGGGGGGGGGAGGGGCAGGGGCTGACTCAGCACCTGCATTTTCATTTTTAATGTATATGCATATTCACGTCTGAGAAGCCGTGAGTCAAAAAACATCAGCAGGGTGTGGCTGGGGGCCTCCTGCGGCTGCGGCCATGGCCAGGGGGTCTCGGGCAGGGCCGGGCCTTGGGGCAGAGCCGGGAGAACAGTGTCTGGGGTTTGTGTCCCCCCCACCCCCCCCCCCCCGGGGCCTGGGGACGCAGCAGCAGGGGGGGACATCACTCTGCAAGTCTGCCCTCCACACGGACAGCGGGGTCAGCAGGGGCTGCCGTATATTCAGCCGGCCGGCATCCTCCACCGCGGCTCAGGGACACAGCGAGGAACCGAGGGCGTGCCCGCACTGGCGCCCCGGACTACCCGGGCCGGAGAAGAAAGCCCCCCACCTCCGCGTGATACACAGACACGTGTCACGGGCCGTGGCTGGGACAGTGGCCGGCGGCTGTCAGCACTGAGGCCCAGCCCCTCCAAGATAGCCGGACCTTCTCGGGGACACTTTGTGAAGAGGGCGAGGGCAAAACCGCGTGGCCGCGGCCGTGCAGTCCTCCTGTGCAGGACCGTCAGGTCACGGCCCCACAGGGGCTCTGTGAGCTGTGGAGCCCTTCCCCCCGCCGCTGTATCAGTTCTGGAAAAGGACGGCCTCTTCCCATGTGTCCATCATGAAGGTAACTTCATTAAAACCACACTTGCGAATACGTGGCTTATTTTCTTTGCGATACCCAGGCTTCGCCCTCGGACTGGTGCCAGAACCCGAGATCCAAAACACGGCTCGGCAGCCTGTTTCTTGCCTTATGAGGGGAACAGATAAACATGGCAAAGAAAAAAAAAAAAATTCCCGATTTTGTCTGAGTCAGCGATTAACAGTGTTACTGGGTTTCTGTGTTTGAAATAGAAATAGAGTGTTTTAGTGGCGGGAGGAGCATGTTTATTTGACTTAGGCCCCAGTGATGTAGTCCACACGCCGGCCCCGGAGGCAGCATCTGCGGGCAGGTGCTCCGTGAGCCACGGGCTGGTTACTTCTCGTCCTTCTCAGCGACGTTCCCGCTGGAAACCGCAGCCCCCTCGGATCCGTTATCCCAGATGCGCTTTGGTGCTGGCTCAGTTCTTTCCTCCCAAGGTTAAATATTGGTACGACCCGCCTCGGTCCCCTTCCCTCCGTACCTAGCGTGCTAAAGCCGCTTGTGTTTTCTCTATTTTATGTTGAAAGATGTTTCATGAATCCGGACAGGTTTCCAGCTCAGGCGGCTGGGTTCGTTATCGCTCTGGTGTCCCGGCAGATAAGGGAGTCAAGTGCAAGGTCTGTGTACCCATCACGGACCCCGGCTGGAGGGCCGCGTCCCTGCCCGTGTGCGTGCTCTCCTGGGTGGCTACGGGTGAGGCTGGTGTGGGCTTGGGCTGTAGGGGAGGCAGCTGGGGGGCAGTGGAAGGAAGGATCCCCTGGTGCCAGTCACGGTTCACGGCCCTTTACTTTGGGTGGCGGACTTTACCGCCCCAGGTCTCCGTCTCCTCGTCCATGAACGCACCACACCCAGTGAGACGCTGTGCTGACTGTGGAGGGTGTACTGAGAAACAACACTGATGTGGTCTGGCTCTCGGGGAGTCTGCGGGCTAGGGGTGGAGAGAGACATCAGCGACATAATCACGTGGAACGGCCATCGCGCATCACGATGAGTGTTGAGCAGGAAAAGTCGGTGGGGCGTTGAGAACCTGTCGATGTCACCTGTCACCAGGCCTGTCTGTGGGTTGGGCAGGGCTCTCGGGAGCACGTGAGGCCCGGGAAGGTCTGGGGAGGAGATGGTGGGGGGGGGAGGGGGTGGGTGCCCGTCCCCAGGGCGGGAGACGCCAGACCCCTACAGGCGTTTGTCCAGAGGAGTCCCGTGATCCAAGTGCAGAGCGGGGAGCGTGTCGTGGGGGGGGGGGGGCAGACCAGCCGGGGGACGAGCTGGCGAGGGTGCCGACGGGGCGCAGGGGAGACCGCGGGGCGGGGTTGGGTGCGGTCCGTCTCTGCCACCAGCACGCAGCAGGCCGCCGAGAACCTCAGGGATGTCCTCTCTCATGGCTCCGGAGCTGGGAGGTCCGAAATCAGGATGTCAGCACGGCGGTTCCTTCCGTGGGCTCCGTGGGAGAGACTGTTCCGCGCCTCCTTCCCGGCTTCTGCTGGCGGCCAGCGGTCCTGAGCCCTCCCGGCTGTAGGCGTCCCTCCCGTCTCTGCCCCGGTCACACACAGCGTTCTCCCCGTGTCTCTGTCCAGAGTTTCCTTCTCCCGTCCGCTCCCATCCCTCACCCAGTTCGGCCTCATCTCACCTGTCTCCGCGCGAGGCCACGCCCACCGGTTCCAGGCAGACCCGCGTCGGCGCAGCGATGGTGGGGACGTGGGCTCTCTGGGAGCACAACCAGCAGGGCGTGTTGTCCACTCGCTCTCGTTCTTTCTCCACCCAGATAACGTTAAGAGAGCTGATTATCGGGGGACCTTGGTGACCCTTTCTCGCTGGCCCGTGTTGTCACTGCCCCATCTCTTCGGCCGGAAGGGAGTTTGGCTGGGGACAGCAGGAGGCACCTCGTCGGTGGCCCCAGCTTGCCGTGTTGAATCGGGCCACAGAACCCACGCCTTCCACGGACGCGTTTGTGTTAACTGCCGGGTCCCCGTGGGCCCATCGGTCCCTCTTCACCGACCGACGTGGCTCGGGTGCGGGAGGCGCTCTGCGTGCCCACGCTCGGGTTTGTTGTGTGTGCCGCGAGCCGCCAGGAGCCAGGAGCGGTCCTCCAGCCCCTCCCCGCCCTTGCACCTGCTCATCCAGGTGTGAGCGTCCTGGAGGCGAACCACGCCATGTCACTCTCCTGCCCCCGCTTCCCCACCTCCCCCCCCCCCCAGCTGCACCTGCTGGCACTGTCTTCCTCCCTGGCCGGGGGGGGGGGGGGGAGGCCCGCCCGAGGGGGCACAGAGAGCACACTCTCTCCCTGCTTCTCCGCGTCTCTCAGATCTGCCGGGGCCTGGAGCGGTCACCCGCCCGGCCCCGTGGTGCCGTGCGATCTCTCAGCAGTGCCCCTCTCCTGGGATCTCCTCGCTCCAGCCCCTCGCCCGCCTTCCGACTCAACTCACTGCCTGGTGCCTGGGCCCTGCCTCGGGCCAGACCTGCCACTTGGCAAGGTCTTCATGGACAGAAGCGTGGCCGGGACCAAGGCCCTCTTCTCCAGAGACCAGTAGAAGGTCACCATGGCCGGAGGGGTGGGGGTCGGGGGGTGAGCCAGAGGGAGGCAGTGGTGCAGGGACGCCCGAGGCGGGGAGGTGGGGGCAAGCAGTGGACAGCTGATGGGTGAGGGGCAGTTAGGCCTCCAGCCCGGGACGGGTTCTGCCGTGACAAGGGCCCGGCCCGCTCAGGCCCGGCTCTGCCAGTCTTCAGGGTACAGAGTAGTTTCCGGAAGCAGCACTTACTAGTGGATGCAGGCCGGCCGGTGCCGGGCCCTGTGCCCAGGTTTCCCGAGGCGTCCTTTGTGGCGTGGCACCCTGTCCCCATCACCGGGCCCAGACTCCTTTTTCTTCCTGTCCTTGCCTCCCACGCCCCAGGCCCTACCTGGTGTGGTCCAGAGTAACAGCTCCAGAGTAACCGCTTGTTTGGGAATGGGGCCTGAAACCAAAGCATGCTGGGCTTTGCCAGGCTGAATACTGGTGGCACCGAATGACGGGCTTTTGCATCGGTCCCAGAGCCCACATCCGTGGGAGAAGTGACAGGTGTGCACGGCCCTCTTCACGAAGGGGTTGCAGGGAGGCAGGAAGGCAGCCATGGCTGGGAGCCCTGTGTCCCCTGTGCCCCGCACGTGGGCGAGTCGAGATAAAGCGGCGACGAGGTTAGGTTCTCTCGAGCGGGCCCATCTTCGTATCTCCCAGCCCCTTACAAATGCGTGTGCGTGGCGCTTGGGAACCCTCGATGTTGCTCTAAATCCACGGGGAGACGTCACCACCTCAGCGGAGCGTCGCCGCGTTCCTTTGTGATGCTACGAACCTCGAGGTCTGTCCTGTGCGTTTCCATTTCTGTAGCCTGGCTTTTCCTGAAACAGAACATCCAAGTAGCGCTTGCAGAACAGCAGCTTTGTTAGTAACTTTTGAAAATCCCCAGCCCCTAAAACAGCGGTCCTCAATGTCCGTGCACATCTGAATTTTACTGGCTCTTTTCAGGCTTCTGAGGCTGGCACTGCAACCCATTTCTCTGCCTTTGACCCTGTCGTGGTACAGGCCAGGCGTCCGGACTCGCCCAGTGTGTCCCTCACCAAAACAAACAAACAAACAAACAAACAAAAAAACACCCATAAAAATGAAAGAATACAGCCCGGATCTGTTTTTTAGCAGGAGAAACATGTCAGCAGGATCAAAATAAAGAAGAAACAAAATGTTAACAATGTCATCTGTCAGCAACATAATTGACAGTAAGTAGCAGGAGCCCTGAAGTCCCCTTTGCAAGCCTGGAATTCTTAACCAAGTATCTCTGGTCCTAGCTCTGAGGCTCAACCAGTAAATAGACAAAGACTTGATTTCTCCATCTATAATGGGAAACCGGAACAAAAATAACCTATGAGTCGTATTGTTTTTAGGCAGATAGAATTCTTTCGAGTTACTTTAGGACAAGCGACGAGACCAACGGAATCATTGCTTCCTCCTGTTAGGATGCAGGTTTTAGTAAGAGCCTCACGTGGCGGCCGTATTTTGTAACGCTTTGGTTAAAAATAACTCGATTGCAAACACTCCAGCAGGATCAAGAAAATTAAAATAGTTTCCTTTAGCTTCACTAAAAAAAGAGACACGTTTCCTTCTGAGATGTCATGACTCACACCAAACGGTTAAATAAAAATGCACGCACAGCAGTGATCTTTCCTGTTTATTGCTCTCCCAGTAGAAGCTAATTGAGACGAACATCTGCGTTCACTTTTCCTTTTATTTTTGTAGATTCTTTTCTTACGCACCAACGCAGAGCCTCGCCTGCCAGCCGTTTACTCAGGCAGTGATCCGGCGACGGATGGGTTTCAGTTTTCCCCTTTCTGGTGATGACACAAATTAGTCTCAAATGAGCTATTTACAATGTCATTCTTTAACCTTGAATCAAGTGCACGTATTCTGAGGGCCCAGAATCAGAAGAGCTCCGTGCCGTGGGGACCTCAGCGCTCATACAGGCCAGCTCTTGTCTGGGCCGCCTGGCTCCTTCTGGAACGCACCCTGCCCGGGAGCCCCTGGTCGTGTCAGGAGACAGCCCGGCCGCGGTGGAATGTACGTGCTTATGCTCAGTTCGAAGCCCCCTTGGTCGCCCTGCCTCTGTCCTCAGCAGCCCGGCTGACACTATGGGACGGGGCCGGGAAAGTGCACGTGCCTCACAGTTTGTCCCCGTGCACACTCACCTGTGCCTGGGGTGGGGGAGCTAAGAGTGTGGGTCTGGGAGCCATAGTCCGCCATGGGTTTGGGTCCCGGGTTTACCCCAGACCATTTAGGCAGTCGTGAACAAGGTACGGGTTCTCCCTGGGTGCCCGGGTCCCCACCGGCACGAGGACGGTGTGAGTGGCACCCAAGACCGTGCCCTGTGAGCTCGGTTGGTGCTTTCCTCGTGCAGGCAGCCTCTGTCTCGGGCCGAGTGCCTGGACAGCAAGCCTGGATGGGGATCTGCGCACACGCTCGGAGAGAGACACCCCTGGGGGGGCCCTAACGGGGGAGCAGTGCAGGTGACAGGAGGGGCCAGGCCAAGACGCGGCTCAGGAAGGTCTCGCCTCAGCCTGATGGCCCAGGGGGCTCGGGAGGAAAGGACGCGCTGGAGGCAAGAGGGCGGGCTGTCGCCTGGAGGGGCGGGTGAGACTCCCAGACATCTTCAAGCCGTGTGGCTTTATGAGAAGGTGCCCGAGTGAGCCGTCAGCTGAGGCGCCATCAGCAGCTGGGGCGGGGCCGTGCCCGTCGGGTGGGTCCGAGCGCCGGGGGGATGCGACTGGGGGTCAGCAGTGGCCCTGGTGGCCCTGGAAGGACGGAAGGCAGCCCGTGGTGACCCCCAGGCTGGCCCCTGGGAGCAGCTGAGGCTCCGGGGCTGAGACAGGACCCCCCACGGGCCCTCCTCTCCGGGACTGCCGGCTCCCAGGGCTTGGCCAGCGGGTCTTTGCGGACGAGGGGAAGCGCTTGAGGGAGGCGGGTGGCGCGTCGTGAGGCCATCCCCTTGTTGCTCGCGCAGCACGCGTGACTGCGCCCGATACGGGAGGCACGTGGGTGGGCAAAGCGGACGCGGTCCCCGTCCGTGGTGGAGCTGGGGGAGGGGTGTGGCTGGGGGAGATGGCCTCTACCGTGATGACAGTGTGGCATTTCCTTTCTAGTTCTTGTAGTGAATTACATTGTTGAGTTTTTCAAAGCGAAGCAGGTCTTTGGTTCCTGAGATGAACAGCACTTGGGGCAGGACGTGGTTGGATTTGACTTGCTAACGTTCTGTGTCAGGGTTCTTCTGCGGTGCTGGTGACGGGCGTGGGCCTGTGGTTTCCTTTGCTGTTGTGAATCCAGCGTCTTCTCGTTGGCGTTGACTCCCGCGAGAAACTCCGTGCCGTTCTCAACTCTGCCCTAGGTACAAAATACCTCTTTTTATCCGGCTGGCTTTAAGGTTTTTCTCTTTGTAACTGGTGTTGAACATGGGATTATGGCTCGCCTTAGTATGGCTTCCCCGTGTTTATTGTACTTGGTGTTCATTTAGTGACTTTCATCTTTGGGCTTACGGTTTTCATCATATTTATAAGAAGTACCAGCTTTTCATTCCGCACGTGTTTTTCCCTGTTCCCGTCTTTCCCTCCTGTTTCTGGGACACCAATTACACATATATTAGATGGCGAGAGTTCTCCCACGGTTCACGGATGCTGTTTTCATTTCCTTAAATCCTTTTGATCTCTGTGTATTTCATTTTGAATATTTTTTTCTGTGTGTTCAAGTTCACTAATCTCTTTTTCTGAAACATCTCGTCTGCCTTTCATCCCATCTTGTGTGTTTTCCATTGGAGACAGCGGTTTTCAGGTCCAGAATTTCAGTTCTCAGCTCTTCCTTCTTTCTAACCTTCCCGCGGGCACTTTCTTTGGCCTCAGGTGGTTTCCTCACACGCACCAGCCGATCGGTAGCCTGGTACTGGCTCCGGGGCACCCCTGCAGAACTCTGGGGTCCCCTGTGTGCACCTCCCGCCCTGGTTCTCTGTCCTAGTCTCCCAGGTGCACATCCTCCACTAGCTGGCTCAGTCTGGGCCCTGTCCCCTGAGCTGCGGCCTGGGGGTGCTCTCCAGGCGGTCCCTGGGGGACCCGTGGCCTCGCCTCGCCTGTTTACTGTTGTTCTATGTATTTTGTCGGTTGTTTGATGGGTTCAGAGGGAAGGTGAACCTGGGCCCCATTGCTCTGTCTGGCCTGGGAGCAGAAGTCCCTGTAGTGTGTCCCCTGTCCCCCGTGTCCCCCGCTGTGGGCTCTGTTCTGTGGCTCCAGGACTAGTTCTCGGAGGTTCTTCTAGTTTCCTGGTTGAGCTGCTCTCATTTGGGCTTCGATCCTGAAATCACATTTTTCACCCAAAAGCAATCTTTCCCGGACTCAGGTCACTGCCTTTCTGTTTATGAAGGATCTTGTGCGTACCACTGAGATCGGGTATTTCGGTGTGGCCCGCGTCCCTGGAATGCGTTTCGTGGGGTGGGGGTGGGGGGGTACTTGGTGTGACTTTGCAGTCACATCCTTCTTGCCGTGTTGAATCTTCCCATGCGTTACGCTCGCCTCCTTCTCCTTTTCATTCATCCTTGGATCCTAACGTGTACAAAGAGCTGAAATGGTTTGAGTCTGTGTGTATTTCTTTGAAAGTTAATTTTTCTAGACTGGGGCTGGGTTGTGGGGGGCGGGGCTGGGAGGCTGCCACCAGCCGGGGTTGGCGGGGGGTGGCGTGTGTGCTGGAAGACTCCCTGGTCTTTCTGCTGCTTGTGCATTTGGAGGCTCCCCTTAGGGGAACCTGTTATTTGCTTCCCAGACAGTCCCTTCCTCTGTCTTTGTTGAACCACAGGCCGCACGTGCCCCGTTCCTACACAAATCCCTCCGTGTTTCGGATCTGTTCGAGGCCCTTCTCGCCGCGTTTCCGCACGGATACGGATTTCTGTGGCTATTTTTGTGTTTTCTTGATAGTCTTGTTAGCAGTGTGCAGGGGAGGCAAGGCATGACCTGAAACTGCCTTCTGGAACACAGTGTGTCAGCCCGGGCTCCTTCTACGCGCCGGGCGGCCTTTCCGCAGCCAAGGATGGAGAGGACGCTTCATCGTTTACCGTTACAATGAAAGCCTCAGGCCTGCATTTCTGGCATTTTTGTAGCATGATACCCCGAGAGGAATGTGTTTCTTTAAAGCGCAGCCCAGCATGTTCTAAACAGGACGAAGCACTTGTACTGTTTCTGCAGATTAAATAGCAGAAGAGGTGCGGGGGGGCCAGGGGGGGCCAGGGGTGGCCACGGCGGGGGAGGGACAGGGTGGGGGGCGGGTTTGGAATGAACGCTGGAGCCGCGGGTGGCGCTCGGGTGGTTGGCGTCAGGCCCGGAATGTGTCCGCCGGAGAAAGTTCCAAGCCGGGGGCTGTTGGGAGGCCGCGGGAGCCCAGTTGTCCACGGCAGAGGCAGTGTGGCCGTCCCCCACCGAGGGTCTCTGCCTACCCCCGCGTCCATCCTGCCCTTGTCAGCGTGCAGGACATCACCTCCGTGACACTCTGCGCACGATGGCCCGGCCGCCGGCCCCTTGCCCAGCCAGAGACTCCCCACCGCCTTCCCGGGGGGGCAGGGCGGGCTCGCACACAAGCCAGACCGCCGGGCAGAAGGGCTCCTCGTGAGCGTCTGTGGGGCCTCGGCCCCTGTCACTGGCTCTAGTTGTGGGTCCCTTTGTGTTTCTTTTGCTATTCGAGGGCCATGGGCTAAGTCCTAACCCAGAGGAGGGATGGTTCCCTGCGAGCCTGTCCTGCTCCCTGGAAACGCTTCCCTCTCTGGGCTGTTCTGCTCGGTGACATGATCACCGCTGCCAGTGGTCACTTCTCCCAGCTTCCTTCCCCGCAGACTGACTAGGACGCTCAGTCCCCCAGGCCGGGCGTCTCTCTCTCGCTCTCTCAGAGATGGGCGGCATTAAGTATTAATGCTAGGCTTACAAGCATTTGCTTCTAAAATCTAAATTATTGATAGTCTTACCTTTAAAATACAAATCATCCGAATTTCCCCAGACGGTTCTGCCTTTACAGGGTGGGGCGGCCCTCGCGAAGCACACTCAGAGTATTGCCCACCGACGACGTCAGGGGACCGCTGGGCCTCAGAAGCGTCAGGAGTCCCTGGCCGGCCTGCCTCTGGGGGAGTGACCGCTCTCCTAGTAACTGCTGGGACAGCGGGCAAAGCCAGGACCGCCCCCGGCCAGCCCCGCCAGCCTGGTCACTGACTGTGCCTGCCCCGGGGGTGCTGAGGCCCTGTCACTGCACCCACAGTGGGTGCAGACCCCACAGGAGTGTCCCGGGGATGGCGTGACCTAAAGGCTCCTACCAAAATGCAGGCAAAACCGGAAAAGCAATAAACACACGAATTACAAAAGAGGGAAAACCACCACCCTGGGATCTACCCCTGCAGTGGCTGTCCCCTGTCCCCCGCCCACCCTGCTCTC
The DNA here is from genome assembly GCF_007474595.2 of Lynx canadensis. Taxonomy (NCBI): domain Eukaryota; kingdom Metazoa; phylum Chordata; class Mammalia; order Carnivora; family Felidae; genus Lynx; species Lynx canadensis. Next base: position 1,546,074 of record NC_044308.2, read on the forward strand.
CGCTGGTTGGGGGGGGCGGTGGGCTGCAAGTCCCCGAGCAGCTGCTGCCCCGGGAGCAAGGACCCTTCCTCAGATCCCCACGAGGAGGCCAGTCTTGGCTGAGTTTTCTGGTGTCTCTGGGCTTCAGTTTGCCTTGGGGACCACGCGGCCAGGTCTCGCGAGCAGGGGGGTCGTGGGGTGTCTGTGCCCGGGGCGCCACAGTGAGAGGCTGCACTGCGCACGGAGAATTTAGGAACAACAGCGGAGCCTCCCCTAAGTCGGTCTGCGTCTTATTATCTCCATGTGCCCGTAGTTCCCGGACGTCTGGGCGGCACAGACAGGGTTTCTCCCCGGGAGGCCGGCCCCTCCCAGTCAGTGCCCTTCTCCTCCTGCCTGTTGGCTTCACCGTGACCCCACTTCTGGGGTCGTGATGGGGTCTCACGGGGTCACGCGCACAAACTGTTGCGTCATGCCCCGCCCTTAGGAAAAGCCTCGGTAGCCCTCAGTCCCTTGTCCTTCCTTCTTTTTTTTTTTTTTTTTAAATTTTTTTTTTTTCTTCAACGTTTTTATTTATTTTTGGGACAGAGAGAGACAGAGCATGAACGGGGGAGGGGCAGAGAGAGAGGGAGACACAGAATCGGAAACAGGCTCCAGGCTCCAAGCCATCAGCCCAGAGCCTGACGCGGGGCTCGAACTCACGGAGTGCGAGATCGTGACCTGGCTGAAGTCGGACACCCAACCGACTGCGCCACCCAGGCGCCCCTCCCTTGTCCTTCCTTCTGTCAAAGGCCGAAGAGGGTTGCATTCGTCTGGGCTGTTTGCTTGCAAGTGACAGAAGCGGGTGTTCAAGGGGGGGAGGGGGCGGGGGTTGGTGGCACCAAGGATCCGAACACCGTGATGGCACTCTCACCAGGCAGCACCTTCACTGCTTTCTTAGAGTCCCTCTCGTTGCCGTCGGTCCGGTCCTCCGTGAGGCTGAGCTCAGGTACCTAAAGAAAAGGGTAGAGAGAGGACAGGTGGGAATGCTCACATTTGGCCCGTGGGGGACCCTGACTGGCCTGGCTGGATCCTTTCCGAGTTTGGGGACCGGTCACTATGGACAGAGGAGGAACGAGGTGCTGTGATCGGTCCGGTGTGTGCCAGGGGCCCAGCCCTCAACCAATCATCATGGCCGGGGAGGCGGGCTCAGACGAGAAGGTGGCAAATGCTGTGACAGTCACAATAAAGAAATAGCGGGAGAGCACTGTGCTGGGGGAGGCCCCGGTGCTTGGGGCGACGGGTGTCCTGCCCACCCAGAGCCCCTTCATCTGGTGCGAGAAGAAAACCGTTCTGGCCACCGCTTGAGCATTGGTGTAGCTGTGCCCTCGGTCGTGCCCGGACACCTGCCAGCCAGGACGAAATACGAGGGAAACGCACCCGAGCTCCCTCGCAGGAGGCTCCGTCGATGGGGCTCGCGCTCTGGAGCAGATCCCACGTGCCGGGGGGTGTTTGTTCCTGTGTGCACAGCTGCTAACGTGGCCGGGGTCAGCCTCTGAGAACAAGAACACGCTGCCACTGCAACAGCAACCAAAGTCCCGTCCAGCCTCTGGTCCCCATCCCGGGGGCCACACGTCTTTGCAACGGCATCAAATAGTGTCCATCATGGGGCCACCGCTTTGCCTTTGTTCCTAATAATTTTCCCATGTTTTCCTCCTTTGCTGTCTTGGGGTTTCTTCTTTCTAAACCAAGATAAGATGTTTCCAGTTTTCTTAAGGATTCTTTTGATGAAATAATTCTCATTTCTATTTGTATTTCTGCTGTAGCCTGGGGAGCTGTTTTATGAGCACAGAGCTTTCTTTTGTGATCTTATCCAACACAAACTTCTGATTCTTCTTCTTTTTTTTTTTTTTTTTTTACAAAGTTACCGCTGATCTAAATAATACTTAAAAATCAGCTTACTGAAAACAGTTACAGAAGGACCCTTTGCCCATAGAGGACAGTGCTCTGTGTTGGCATCTGTGATCATTCTTCTGAAAGTAGGAGCTGGCAAATGGTTTTTTGTTGAGGGCCAGGTAGTCGGCTTTGTGAGTCTTACAGTGTCTTTCACACGCACTCAGCTCTGCCATTGTAGCACGAGAGGAGCCGTGACGGCTGTGGCCGTGATCCAATAAATATTTAAATAACAGGGAGCCCCTTTGGGGTCAGATGTCACAGATGTCAACACGTAGATTGCTGAGTCCTGTTCTAAACCCTAGATGCTTTAGACTTAGAAAAATCATCATCGAAAAGCCTGAGATGTGCCATAATTCTGTCCGTTTCATAGAGTGGAAACACTCTCCGTGCAGGACCGTCCGTGGTTCACTCGGAGCCTGGAGCAGACTAGGTGTTGGCCCGTTGTCACTGGAGGCGGGATTTCCATTCTTGGGAACCTACCCTGACGTGGTGTGGATGTATTTTTCTTCCCAGTTGCTCGCCACGGCATTATTTGCCGTGTGGAAGCCCTGGGAATGGCTTCATGTCCGAAAGTAAATTGTCTACTCAAAGTGATGCTGTAGAGCCTTTCAAATAATGTTTATGATTACATTTGATGAGTTTCTGTTGTGACATAAGGTGGAAAAATAAAGACCATGAAGCCTCAATTAATTAAAAGAAAGAGCAGACACGCACACGAAAAGTTTGACGGGAAATAAGCCCAGATGTCGATAGTCTCTTTCTCTGGACAGGAAGATTGGGGTTTTTACTGTGTGTGTGTATGTATGCGTGTATTTGATTTTTCCAAGAGATCGCTTTAGATTTACAATAAAAGCATTTTAAGAGGAAAACAAGTAGTTCTGCAACCCTTTAGCCTGAGATGGTGTTCTGGGCTGTATTCTAGAACCTTCCAGAATGCCCTCTTCCCTCAGAGAAAGCCAAGAGGCAGGGGCCGGGCCGACCAGGGGAGGCTCCCCGACCGTGGGGCTCCAGGCCAGGACGCTGCCATCTTGGGGCTCACGCAAGTGCCTCCTGGACCCGTCAGGCTCTTACGCTCTGGTTCCTGAAGGGGGTTGACTGACCTTGCACGTGTACGTCTTCGGGTGTTCACGTGACCTTCAGAGTAGGCATGTCTGGTCTCGTGTTCCCACGGAGGGGACGCCAAGCAGGCCGCTCGTCCCCCACAACCCCCACGGGCGGGGGCCGAGCCTCTGGACCCTGCTGCCCCTTCCTTCCGGAACGGGCCACGCCATTGGGTCCCAGATGGTTCCCCTCTGTGCGCCAAATCCAGAGAAGTATATGCTTCCGCAGCTGCTGGTTGTGTGGAGGTGGCCGGGGCCTCTTTGGCACCCTGGCCACAGAGTCACATGGGCGCTGCCTGCTCTGAGAACGGACCCACGCCCCGGGGGGAGTCATCACTTCCGTACGGTGCTGAGGATGTAGGGGTGCGCTTTCCAGAGGTCACCGTGGAGGAGAGAGGGCGGGAGGGGAGCAGGGGCACGGGGCGTGGGCGAGGGGTGCGGGGACGAGAGGTGGCCTCGTGTCTCTAGTTCAGCAGCGGCCACGGCGGGGCGGGCCGGGGTTCGTGGTGGACCGGCCCCGCAGTGGCTTTGCAGAGTGGGCCCTCCGACCCCCGGGGAGCAGGTTGGACCCTGGAAGGCGCCGGCCTCGGCCTGGATTCCGCTCCGAGGGGCCGCTTGCCTCCATACGTCCCCGCTGCTTTCAAATTTGTCAAAACTCCGGTTTTCCGGACAGCTTTTCAGGAACACCCACTGTACGAAGTTGAGCACGTTTTCCTCCCGAGGGACCCGGGAAGGGGGCTCATCGTGCCCACAGAAACCGGAGAAGCACACAGAGAAATAAACGTGGGAGTGGTTGCCTCTCGGGGTCACGACAGCAGATCATGGAAATGTGTTTTTTCATTTCCTCGTATTCCGCGGCTCATGTGTTGCGCAGCTGTGATTTATTTTCAGGGCCCACTTTGGAATTTGACAGACTCTCACGCTGGCCCGCTTCACAGCTGAAACCGTGTGCCATTTGGTCGATGATAAAGCAAGTGCCCATTTACAACGAAAACAGCCGCAAAAAAGAAGCCGTCTGTGAGTGAGACAGACAGGTGTCAAACCGGGGCAGGGGCTCCCGGCAGCCTGGGGGGCGGGCCTCTCGCTGGGGCCGAATCCTGGTGGACACGTCCTGCCCGCAGGTGCAGGGCCGGCAGCGCCCGGAGTGCTGGTGTCCATAGGGGGCCGTTCACCCTGCAGAGCCGGTCCCCTGGGAAGCAGAGGCTGGAGCGTCCCTGCCGCCGAGGGTGCTGGGAGGGCCGGCCGGCGAGGCACCTGCTCCAGCCCTGAGTGCCAGCTGGCTCTGGTCCCGGGGGACGGGGCCCCCAGGTGCTGGGTGGCGGGGGGGACGGGAGGTGACCACCCTGTGTTGTACATGCTCTCTACTCCCTCCCCTCTGTTGGGAGCGGTGAGCCCAGCCCTTTGGGTTTCAAGTGATAGAAATCCATTCAACTGTTTATCGCAAAGGGGCGGGTCTCTGGTCACGCGTTTACCCTTTCTCTGGTTTCTTTTTGTTCGGTGCATTTATCGCCACCTGACAGCGGTCTCTTCCCTCCCCTGTTTTCTCTCCTTCGGGTTTTGCTGTCTGTTCACCCTCGAGATTATATAATGGCTTCTGCCTGTGTAACTCTTTGTGCTTTTATCGGTGCCTGGCATACTGGAGGCATTTAGTAAACATTTATTAAATGACGGCAAGGTGACGCCTGGGTAAGTTGTGACAAGAAATGGGAGATCATCAGGCAAAGGGAAGGAGGAGCTGCTGGCGAGGCCAGGGCCTCAGGACCCGGAGTGGCGCATGGGGACGGACGGGGACAGCGAGTTGCTCTGAGCCGGGCGGGATGGGGGGTGGGGGAGCACGCAGGGGTGCAGCAGATGCAGCCAGAGAGGCGAGCAGAGGCCAGATCTGGGGGCCCCTTCACAGAGGGCTGCAGGTCTTGGATGTTTTGGGGATCCGTAGCGGGGAGCATGAAAGGAGCGGGACGCGATCGTTTGTTTTGAGTTTGCCAGGAACCTCGTGCTTCGTGCGTTCCTTGTGTGTGTCCTGAGTGCGGGTCTTAAGCCTCCGTTGGCGGAAAAGGGAGAGCAAACCAAGCAAGCGTAGAGCAGCAAAGCTGAGCGCCAGGGTCACCCTAGTGATCGAGCCCGGCCGTTCCGCGTTGGAAGTGGAGACTTTCTAGGGATGCGGACGACGGGTGGAAGGGGGTGAGGCCGGGCGGGTCAGCTGCCCACGCAGATGAGCAGGGGGCTGAGGGCGTCGGGACGCGGACGCGGGAAGGTGTGCGGGGGGTGGGGGGGGGGCAGGAAGGACAGAGTGTTGGCAGCTCCTCAGACGCGCCGTGAGCGCTCCGTGTTCTGTATTCAGTAAGCGTTTCTAGAGCACTTTCTGAGCCACACACGGTGTTGGTCCCTCTGTAGCGTCCGCGGGTTTACTGGTCACGACAGCGTCGGAGGGCGACACTCCTGCGACCCTCATTTTACAGGTGAAGACGCTGGAGCGCAGACCCATCAGGTCACACGCCCAGGGTCGCGCGGGAAGAGAAGGAGGCGGGATCGAAGCAGGTCTGTGCACCTGGCACTGGACGTCTGGCTTGAGCGGCTGGGTAGCGGTGGGCCGGTGACCGTGATGGGGCCTGTGGGAGGCAGGGAAGGTCTGGGCGCCCTGCACAGGAACGCGGGTTTGCTCTTGGACCCGCGGAGCGCCAAGTGTCTGAGAGGCCCCGACGGCAGGTGGACGCGTACGAGCCTCCCAGAGAGGTCCTGCTGGGGAGGCCGCCTTGGTGTCATCGGCACGCAAGGTGTGGTGCAGCCGAAAGAGCCCCTGAAGGTCCTGCGGAGAGCGAGGGAGAAGGGTCCCGGCCCAAAGGGGGAGGACTGGGGTGGGGAGGAGCCCCCCGGGGCCGAGAACCAGCGAAGGAGAGGCAGGAGACAGCGGCACCCTGGGGGAGAAACGTCCAAGAGGGACGTGCTGGGGACGGGGACCATTTCTGTTTGCCCCCTCCCCCGCCACCATGACGGAGCTGTGAGGGTGTCGGAGTGCCGGACGGAGGAAGAGGAGGAAGAGGAGGAGGAGCGTCCGGGAGGCAGGTGCCTGGTCGCAAAACAGGGCCCGCTGAGGGCGGGGACGCGGCATTTCTTCCGCGAAGGGAGCAAGGCGGGTGATGGATGCGTGTCTCTTCGTGAGTGCTGTGCTGTGGGATCAGGGAAACGGGTAGGAAGCCGTTCGTTCTGGCTGGTTCCTTCGCGCCCACTTTGGGCAAAAGCCCTTTCCGGAAACAGTCTCAGTTCAACCGGCAAGTATGGTGATCCCGGCGCTGTCAGCCGCGTTGGGACGTTTCGCACTTGGTCCCGGCCCGCGAGGCACAGAGCTCAAGCGCAGCGCGGGTAAGTCCTCGCCGTCCAACGTGACGGGTGTCACAGACGGGTTTCCTCCACGGGACGTGAAGGTAGGGTGACCGTGCTCGCAGCCACGTGGGTCCCGGAGCCTCACGAGATGCCGGGCGCGGCAAAGCCATCGGATACACACCGAGCGGGCGAGCGGGCGAATGAAGACGTGGACGGGGGGCCCTGCCCGGGGGTCGGGGACAGACTCCCCGGGGTCGTGACACCCGAGCTGGCCCTGGACAACGAGCAGCCGTTCACCAGGATGACAGTTCACGTTGGAACGGGGCGTGAGCTGGCAGAAAGGCCTGCGCGTGCACACGTGTGAGGCGCGAGGTCCCGGAGATGCGCACGCGGGGGCACCGTGTCTGGAGCCGTTCTCACACCCTGTCCGGGGGTCACCGACCACGTGTGCTCGCCACGCACCCGGAACAGGCTCGTTGGAGCGGAGATGTGCCCCGTGTGTGAAAGACACATCCCTTGCAAAGACCCAGAGAAAGAATGAGGGGCTCCCAGGGGGCTCAGTCGGTTAAGCGTCTGACTTGATCTGGGCTCCGGTCACGATCCGAGCGTCGTGGGATCGAGCCCTGTGTCGGGATTCTCTCTCTCCATCTCTCTGCCCCTCCCTTGGTCACGCACGTGCACGTGTGCGCTCTCTCTCTCAAAAAAAAAAAAAGAAAAAGAAAAAAATGAGACATCGCCCATTAGTGTTCTACACGGTGAAATGGTAATACTCCAGATCTATTACTGAAAGCGACTTCGCCTATTTGTTAACTTTTCAAGAAATGTGCCTTCTAGAACGCGTCGAACTAGACGGGTGGTTCCCACAACATCTCTCTCGGGCAGGGTGGCGGGCAGGGCCGCGTGCCGAGACGCTCTGTCGGGGGCTCCCGTGAGCGATGCGGTTTGGAGCCCAGGCGGGCAGTCAGATGTGTGCTGTCTACACAGCTGGCGGCCGTGGGACAGGGGCACTGACAGAAAGGATGCTGGAGGTTGGGAGCCGGCGGGTGTCAGTTGAGGGAAGGCAGGCAGGGGGAGGAGGTGGAGAGACCGATGGGGGTGCAGGAGGGGAGGGCGGGAAGGACTCCCACATAGCGTCTGGAATTCTGACCTGGATTTCCACGCTGACGGTGGTGCACTGGCTGACGTCGGGGAGGAGTGGGTGGTGCTGGGTGGTCTCGGGCTGGGGCGGAGGGGCTGCAGGGGCTGGTGCTGGGAGGCGTGGGGTGCAGAGGCGTTGTCCCGGCCGTGGACGAAGCCGGTAGGGGTGTGCGGCGGGAGGAGAGAAGATGGCCCAGCTGGGGTCTCCTCGGAGAGGAGAGGGGACCACGGGCAGCGGCTGCTGGGGTTGGCAGCTGGGGACTGTGGCGAACGTGTGTCCGTGAAATGATGGGGGGGAAACCGAGTCGGAATGACTCCAGGTGGTGTCATAGGACAGAGCAGGGACAGCAGGGGCAGACTGTCCTCGGAAGAAGACGAGGCACTTAGAATCGTACGGGTTTTGTGACCCTGCGTGTTCCCAGCCAGAGAATGTTGGGGATCCAAGAAACGATCCGTGCAGCCCCGTTTGCCCTCATTTGCAGAGCGTTTGGAGAAAGCTCTCCCCGCCCTACGCTCCTCGTCCGAGGCAGAGGCTCACACGTGTCCCTCTCTCGCTTAGGCCGGATCCTGGACCTGAAGACGGGGACGGTGAAGAAAGAGGGACAGCAGTCCTCCATGAGGATGTGCATGGGCTCGCGGAGGTCCTTCATTTGCAGGATGAGGTGTGTGCGGGGCGGAGGGCGGTGGGTGGCGGGTAGATGAGGTCTGTGCGGGGCGGCGGGCGGCGGGCGGCGGGCGGGTGCTCCTTCTGCCCCACCAGTAGGAGCCTTGACGGGCTCTGCTGAGGTGAAACCCCGTGGTCCCGGCTGCAGCACGTGAGCCTGCAGACCCTGTGGTCCGCCTCGGACGCCGCGTCCCCTTCCTCCCACCCACCTTGTCTGACTTCCTGCCCGTCCCTGCCCACTCCTGGGTTGGCTTCCCCTGTCGGCTGGGTCCCAACTTTCTCCCGGTCCTTCAGGACCCTTCTGAACTCCAACCCCTCCAGGCACCATATTGGTCAACACGTTTTATGCAAGATGGGTCGATTTTGTACTCGCTTTTGTGTTTCCTGTGCCAAAGCACACGTTTTCATTAGCGTTTAATTATTAGATTGTCGCCTGATGCTTCAGGTGGAAATGTCTGGGCTCCGTGAGTCAGCAACGGTTGCCCTGAGGACAGGGGCTTGGCGTTACCTTCTCTGAGCCGCCCGCGATCTAGACCGAGCGTGTACGTGGTTAACGCGTGGTGTGGAGGAAATGCAGGAGTGACTGAACTGGGGGGTAATTAGAGAATTTTCTGTCCCCGAGGAAGAAAGAACAAGGCTTCAGAGTCCCTGTACCCTCAGCCCCGAGGCCCTGTAGGGGTGGGGCGGGGGTGCCTGGTGACGTGGAATTGCAGAGACTGTAAGACGAGGCAGTGCCCCTCATTCATTCATTCATTCATTCATTCATTCATTCAGACATCTATCGAGGGCCTACCTGCGCCAGGCTGGGGTTCAGCCCTGAATAAAGCAAACAAAATCCCTGAGCTTGTAGAATGTCACTTTAGTAAGGGAGATCTAGGATGAGCAAAAGTACCAAGTAGACACAGGGAATGTCAGATAGTGGTAAGTGCTCTGGAGGAAAATAAAACAAATTTAAGAAGGAGGAGGAGTGGTTAGTTCACGTGTTACATAGGTTGGGTGGGGGTGGGGGGTCTCAATGATAAGGTGGCATTTTGGAGATGTCCCAGGAGAGCTGGGACTATCTGGGGAAAGAAAATACCAAGTGGAGGGAACCGCAAGTCTAAAGGCCCTGGGGCAGGGATGTTCTTCTGTTTAAATAACAATAAGGTTACTATCCGAGGAACAGGGTGAGTGGGTGTGGTGGGCAGAATGGTCATCAGTGAGGTTGGGCTGGGGGTGCCTGGGTGGCTCAGTCGGTTAAGCATCCGACTTTGACTCAGGTCATGATCTTGTGGTTCGTGAGTTCGAGCCCCGTGTCAGGCTCTGTGCTGACAGCTCGGAGCCTGGAGCCTGCTTTGGATTCTGTGTTTCCCTCTCTCTCTGCCCCTCCCCAGCTTGCATTCTGTCTGTCTGTCTGTCTCTCTCTCTCAGAAATAAACATTAAAAAAAATTAAAGTAAGGTGGGGATGTTGGGTAACTTACAGCTTTTACTCTGAATGAGGCGGGAGACCGCTGGAGTTTTCTCGTAAGAATGACACGTTCTGAATCACGTTAAATAATTCACTCTGCCTGTGTGTGGGGGACAAACCCGCAGGGGGGACGAACAAGGGTGCAAGTGAGGAGGCGGCTGGACGCGGGATTCTGGAATGCAAGGGAGAGGTTGGGCCGAAGGTACGGACTTGGGGACCGCCGTCACCGAGATGCTTCCTGAAGCCTGGAGACTGAATGAGGTCACCGGGAGGTGGGCGGGGCTGGAGGAGAGGTCAGGCCTCAGCCCCCGGGCCACTCCTGTGGCAGGGAGGCGAGGAGGGGCCGATAAGCCCCAGATGGAAATGCAGGCCGGTTGGCAGGGAAGGGGGGTGAAGGACGTTCCTGCAAGGAAGGCGTGCTCCCCGCAGAGACTCCTGAGGGTCCTGAACACGAGGGCCGGGGCATCCCTGCCGCAGAAGGAGAAACCTCGGGAGCCCCAGCTGCAGGCAGGTGGCAGGGCGGCCGCCGCCCTCTCTTCCCTGGCACGGGAGCCTGTCCCCGCTGCCCGGCCCGGGGTCTCCCAGGCTGTCCTCGAGTCCCTGGGACCCCACACCGACCTTGATCGAGCCCGGCCGTCTCCTGCCTTCTCTGAGCTTCTGCCGAGCTGTGCGACGGCCCCAGGCTGGCTCAGGGGAGCTCAGCACAGATGTCGCTCTCCTCCCATTTGCTGCCGGACCTGTGACTCGTCAGGGCCGTCCGTGCGGAGAGGAGACCCGTCCTCCGAGGCAGCGCCTCTCCATTCTTGCGGAAGACGGGACGGAACTCCCTTCGACACCTGCCTCAGGTCACACGACGGCATTCGGGCGACGGAAAACACGATCGCTGCATCTGAGTTCATATTAGCCTGTGTGGATGAGTGCTCTCAGTCCACTGACAGGCACGGGGACGGCAGGGTGTCCGTGTGCTGGAGGCCACTGGGGACAGAACGCCGTCCCGGGGACAGAACCGCGGACAGCGCCCCGTCAGCAGAGCACGCCCACCCCGGCGCGGGGGCAGCACCTGCCGGATTCTGAGTCCAGCACCACACGGCCCCTGCGGAACGCCTTCCCCGGGGACGTCACCACACCCGGTCCTGCGTCTCCGTGCCATCGTCACTCTGCCTGCAGGCCACGTCGGGCAGCCCCCGCCCTGCCCCGGTGCCCTCTGGGGGACGTGACTGCCCCCTGAGGCGGGCAGTTCTGCTGTCTGCCGAGCGCCTGACCTCGTCCTCCCAATAAAGCGGGTTCGTTCTGGGAGGATGCCAGCCGGCCAGGCGGCGCGGTCCCGGGTCGTCCCTGCTGGGGGACACGCACCTGCGGGTGGCCGTCCCCCGTCTCAGCGCACAGCTGGCCTCTCCTCTGTGCCCTATGGAGCGTGAAGATGTCCAGAGCGTTACCTGCCCTGGAGTCGGGACGTGGAAGCACACGGAAGGATGGGTGCACACAGCACCGGCCGGACCCTGGTGGCAGGGCGACCCTCGATGTTCAGAGCCTGGGGGGGATTGAGAGGAGCGGCGGAGAAGGTCGCCTCCCGGCCCCCGCCTCCCGGAGAAGGGCCTCCATCGCCCCCACTCTGCCCTTTGCCGTCAGCGGGCTGAGGCGGTTACGTCGCTCCCAGTGACGGGAGGGGCAAGGGCAGGGAGGGTCCCCACGGCCGCAGCCGCAGCCTGGGAACATGCGTCCTTCCGTCAGCGGGCAACGCGCGTCTTGCGTTGATGGCTCTGCTGAGGCCCTGAGAGACTCCACCACCCTGCTTGCGTGACCCCGAACATGACCGGGAGCCCCTGGAGTCTTTCTTAGGGGTCCGGCCTGCGGCGGGGGGTGGGGGGGTGGGGGGCTCTGCATCGCCAGGTGGGTCACGCTCCCCCGGCCGCGGTGACAGCCGGGGACCGGAGGTGCGCGAGCCCGCGTCAGAGCGCCAGCATCGATCAGAGCGGCTCTCTGACCGCAGGGCCGTCCCGTACAACTGCTTCGGGCTTTACTCATCTTCAGCGTTTACCGAATCCTAGGTGTGGGAACGCTCCTTTGGACCACCTGCCGCTGAACAGAATAACCACCATGAGGAAAAGGTTCAGGTCAGTGAGCCTTGGCGACGCGTGACGGGGGCCGCGCGGGGGGGAGGGCGTGATGAGCGCCCTGAGCGGGGGGGCAGCGAGGCCGGGTGGGGGTGCCGGGGGGGAGGGGCTGGGTGCACCTGCCGGGGGAGGAGGGACCTCAGGGCGCCGGGAGGGCGAAATTCAAGCCCTCGAGGCACGCGTGACCCCGGCGTCCCTGCCTCCCGCCTCGTGCGGAAAGCCGTCTCACGGATGCTCTTTCTTCAGGAACGGCCTTGGCCCCGTGAAAGACGGGGAGGCCCAGTACGCCGTGGTGCACTGCACGGGTTACATCAAGGCGTGGCCCCCCGCAGGTAAGCCGTGCGTTCTTCCGGGGGGGGCTGGGTGCCCTCACCCGACTGTGCCTTCCCGTCGGGAGCGTGTGCCGCAAAGAGGCAGAGAGATGCGCTCGTCGTTCTTTGTGCTTAGAACGAAATGATCTCTGTCACTGGGGCAAGTGCCGCTTCCGGGAGCAAAGGTTTCTGGAAAGAGCGATCCTGCGCGGGTGCTTAGAGCCTCCGCCGCTTCCTGCGGTCTGTCACCCGGAGCCCTGTGTGAGGTCGCGGTGGCCTCTGAAATGACAGCTGTCACTCTCACCGGGACGGTGCCACGGACGGCGGCAGGCATCGGCGAGGAGCCGGAGCCCTGGTAGCCCTCAGGTCGCGCAGGAGGCACGGTAAACCAGTGCGGCTGCTTCTGGAAACCGGAGGGCCGGTCCTGGCCGCCGTGTGCCCGGGCCGCCCCACTCCCAGGGGCACGCGGGAGAACCGAAAGCGTTTGTCCGCCAAGGAACTTCCAACAGGGGAAGCGGGCAAGTGATTCGTGCTGCAATATCCGTGCACCTTGAAAGCGTCACGCTAAGCGGAAGAAGCCAGACACCCAAGGTGACCCGTGATAGGATTTCATTTATGTGTAATATCCAGAGAAGGTAGATCCCTCCAGGAAGAAAGTAGATGTGTGGTTTCCAGGTGCTGGGCGGCAGGACGAAGGGGGGGTGGCTGTCCCGGGTACAGCGTTTCTTTTCTAGATGACACAAATCCTGAAATCAGATGGGGTGACGGTTGCACAAGTCTACAGATCTGAAAACCATTGCCTTGTGCCCTTGAAGATGGCGGGTTTTATGGCGTGTGAGTTATTAATCAATCTGTTATTAAGCAAAGGAATATACGTGGGGTTGACCATCCGCGTCCCCTTGATGGCTCTGGACGTGGTCTGGCTCTGGGGACGTTCCCGGTCTGCTGGAGAACGTTGCGACTCTGCTAGTATCGGATGGAGTATTTAAGTGTCCGCGAGGTCAGGTTGTTCGATAATGCTGTGAAGGACGACTGTGTCCTTATTGATTATTCACCTGCTCGATAGATTGATCGCTGAGGGAGGCGTGTTGAAGTCTCCAACTGTAACAGAGAGAGGGCTTGCCTGTTCCTTCCGCACTTTTGCCCACATCTGCCTCTCATGTCTTGATGCTCTGTTGTATGGTCCATACATGCTACGGGTTTTTATGTCTTCTTGGAGAAGTGACCCCTTTGTCATTGTGTGATGCCCTTCCTTATTCCTGATAAGTTTCCCTGCTCCGAATTCTGCTTTGTCTGAAAATAATACAGCGACTCCAGCTTTCTTTGGACTGGCGTAAGCATGGTGTGTTTTTCTCCATTTTTTATTTTAACCTGTGTCATAATTAAAAAAAAATTTTTTTTTTAAATTTATTCAGTTTTGAGAGACAGAAAGAGAGTGCAAGCAGGGAAGGGGCAGAGAGAGACGGAGACACAGAATCCGAAGCAGGCTCCAGGCTCTGAGCTGTCAGCACAGAGCCCAGCACGGGGCTCGAACCCACAGACCGCGAGATCGTGACCTGAGCCAAAGTCGGAGGCTTAACTGACTGAGCCACCCAGGCGCCCCAACCTGTGTCATTATATTTAAAGTGAGCTTCTTATAGATGTGTTGCTGGGCCCAGTGTTTTTACCCACTCCGACCATACAACTTTTAATTGGTGTATTTAAACCGTTCACGTTTAATGGGATTATTCATATAGTTTACTCAATACCTACCGTGTTTTCTATTCCGTTTATTTGTTCTTTCTTCTCCCCTCTCTGTGCATTCCCTGGTTTCCACTGAACGTTCTGTAGGATCTCATAGTCTCTCCTAGCATGTCAGTAATATTTCCTTAAAAATATCTTTGTTGTTTGCCCTGAGTTTGAAATATATATTTACAACTAATGTAAATCCACTTCCAAATAATACCGTACTGCTTTTGTGGGTAGTGCGAGGATCCCTGGACTCAGCTTCCCTTCCTCCCTCCCTCTCCCACAACACCGCTCTCATGGGCTACACTTACCCATGAGCACATTGTTACTGTTGTTGCCGGGAACACACGGAAATATATTAGCTCAATTAAGAAGAAAAGCGCACCTGGGTGGCTCAGTCGGTTAAGCATCCGACTCTCGATCCTGGCTCAGGTCATGATCTCACCCTTCATGGGTTCGAGCCCCCAGGCAGGCTCTGCACTGATGGCACGGAACCCGCTTGGAATTCTCTCTCTCTCCCTCTCTGTCTGCCCCTCACCCCATTCTCTCTCAAAAGAAATAAGTAAACTTAAAAATTAGGTTGAAACAAAAGTAATGAAAATAAAAAAGTGTATTTCCCCTTAATTTATTCCTTTATGTGTATCCGAGTTTCTAACCCATATTGTCTCCTCCTTCCTGAAGAACCTCTTTTAACATTTACCGCAGGACGGCTCTGCCCGGGGGGTGAAGTCTCTATTTTTGTTTTTCCCAGGGTCATTATTTCTCCCTCACTCTCAAAGGATAATTCTGCTGGGTTTAAGGTTTTAGGTTGGCCTGATTTTCCCCCAGCACTTCAGATCTCCTCGCCTTCCTTGTTCCTGTGGTTTCTGACGAGAAGTTCACGGAACTGGTACCTTTGTTTTCCTGTAGCCCGTGTGGGACTTTTTTTTTTTTTTTCTGGCTTCTTTCAAGGTTTTTTCTCTTTGTCTTTGCTTTTCTGCAGTTCTAATATTACATGCCTCAGAAGCTCGTTTTATTTTGGTTTTTGGTTATTTATGCCGCTTGGTAATTTCCGAGCTTCCTGTGTCTGTGGTTTGGTGTCCTTACTTTTGAAAAATTCGTGGGGGCGTCTGGGTGGCGCAGCTGGCTAAAACACCTGACTCTCAACTTCCGCTCAGATCGTGATCCACAGTTCATGAGTTCAAGCCCTGTGACAGCATGGAGCCCACTTGGGATTCTCTCTCTCTCTCTTCCTCTCTTTCTCTCCCTCTCTGTCCCTCCCCCGCTCATGCTGTCTCTCAGAATGAATAAACTTTTTAAAAAAAGGAGAAATTTTTGAACGCTGTGTCTTCACATGTTTCTTTTGTTCCGTCTCCTTTCTCTTCCTCCTGGGATTGCGACTGCCCGCGTATTATGTCGCGTTCGAAATTGTGTTGCGACTCGGGCGTCTTCTGTTCTGGATCTTTTCACTCTTTTCTCCTCTTTGCATTCTAGTTTTGGGAGTGTCAGTCGACAGATCTTCATGCTCACTGATTCTTTGCTTGTCGACGTCCAGTCTGCTGATGAGTCTGTTGAAGGCACTGCTCGTTTCTCCAACAGTGTTTTTTGTTTGAATTTTTTAAAAAGTTTATTTATTTATTTTGTGAGAGAGCCGGGGAGGGACAGAGAGGGAGACAGAGCCAATCCCAGGCAGGTTCCACGCTGTCGGTGCAGAGCCCAATGTGGGGCTCGAACTCACGAGCGGTGAGAACATGACCTGAGCCGAAACCAAGAGTCTCCGACGGTGTTTTTTATTTCTAGCATCTCCTTTCGGTTTCCTCCTGGAGTTTCTACCCCTCCACTCGTGTTACCCGTCCGGTTTTGCTACTGTCTGCTTAGAGCTCTTAGCATATTAATTACAGTTATTTTAAATTCCCTGTCCAGCAATTTCAGTCTGTGTCATAGTGGAGTCTGGTTAAGATGCTGACTTTGTCTCCTCAGGCCGTGCTTTTTCTTGCCATTTAGCATGCCTTGTAAATCTTTATTGGAATCCAGATGTGACGCGTCAGGTGATACCAACGGAGGTAAACAGGTCATAGAAGTTTAATTGAATTATTCCAGGAGTCGGATGTGTTTAATGTTTGCCATATATACATATACACATATATATCAGTTCGAGATACAGACGTGCATGTGTTATATACTTTTAAGTTGTGTATTTTTTATATATAGACTTTTCTTTCCTGTGTAAATCATAATGCACATAATTGTCAGGGTGCTGCTTGCCTGAAGGGCCCCAGTTAGATTCAAGACTTTGAGCGAGCTGCCTTCACAGGTGTCCTGAGCCCAGACCTCAGCTCTGTAGATCTAGAAACAGTCCTGATGGGGCCCGAGACCGGACCAGCCCCGGCGAAGGTGGGAGTCCTTGCAGGCTGATGTCTTAACCAGGTGTGACCCATAATGCCGCGGGGCTTCCCCGTCTCTGATGGGGATGCTCACGCCTGTCGTCCGGGGATCCCGTGAGGTTCTGAGGCTGCTGTGAGGCCAGATTTGCATCGGAAGGTTGTTTGACGAGAGGCAAACCAGAGGAGAGGCGTGGACAGCCTGGAGAGAGACTTTGCGCGGCAGCGTGGCTCAGGGAGCACACGCGACGGCCTGACCTGTGCCCGCTGCTGAGCACCAGACACGGGCCCGTCCCTCGGGGAGCACGGAGCCGTGTGGCTGGGGGGCCAGCACGCGCACAGATGATGCAGGAGGGTGTGGGGAGACGGCCAGCCCCGGGGACGGTGGGGGGGCCTCATGCCCCCCGGGGACAGGAGAGCTTCCCAGAGGAGGCTCCTCACAGTGTGGGTCGGTACCACCAAGTCCGGCCCTTGGGACCCCTGTTCCAGGAGACCATCTCGTTCCTGAGTTCCTCTCCTGAACTCGTCACTCTTACGATACCAGGCAAATTCCCCGTCCTGTTTCTGGCCTCAGAGTGCCCTCCTTCTGACCACCGTATTTGGGCTCCACGCCTACAACATCACGAGAACTGCCATGGTCATGGTGAGTCTAACGCAGAGTCCTTGTGGGTGAGCAGGAGAGAGGAGTCTGAGGCCCGGGGTGCAGGCAGGTGACTGTACCCAGAGCCCACAGAGGTGACTCAGGGCAGGCCCTTCTGGAGCCGCGTGTGGGTCCGTGCCTGCGAGTGTTTGTGTGCCCGGGGTCACGGGGCCAGTAGGACTTGGCATGAAGCCTTCAGTGACCGCCCTTGGAACCGCACCATGTGCGAAGGGGTTGAAGGAGCCGGGGGTGTTTATCTTGGAGAAAGCGAGACATGATTTCTGTCTCTAAGTATTTGAGGGGGTGTCATATGAAGGAGGAATTAATCTAAGGATAGTTCCAGAAGGCACAATTTGGACCAAAAGAGGAAAATTACCAAAAGGCAGATTTTTAACTCAATAGGGAGAAATGAGCAAAGGACCGAGCAGGACAATAAAAATAGCTCTAAATACGAATACGTTCCACGCTCAACAAATGGGGAAAATTTAGTTTCTGGTCAGAGCTGCAAATTAAAATAATTTCATACTGTCTCCTCTTACCTATCGAGTGGCAAAAAAGTCAAAAAGACAAAAAAATGTCGGGCTGTGCCGACAGCTCGGAGCCCGGAGCCTGCTTCCGATTCCGTGTTTCCCTCTCTCTCTGCCCCTGCCCTGCTCACTCTCTCTCTCTCTCTCTCAAAAATTTTTAAAAACATTGAAAAAAAAAAAAAAAGACAGAATACACCTCATTGGTAAGGTTCAGGAAAATGGACACTTGGATATACCGCTGGTGGGAATATTATAAATCAGCGCCAACCTTCTGAGGAGGAAGTTGGCCGTATCACCAAATGCTTTAGAAAGCACATTCCTCAACATACAGGGCTCGCGCTTCTAGGCATTGACTCCAGGGAGTCAATCAGAGAGACGTGTGTGGCACGTTTAAGCATCGTCTGTAACCGTGGAAGCTTCGACTTGGCCCAGATCTCAGTGGTAGAGAAGGGCTTAAAAAACAGCACAGAACATCCATTTGGTGGAGTACCGGACGGCCGCAGAGCAGGCCTGCTTTCGAAGGACGCTGAAGGACGCAGCGGCGAGCTGCGAAGTGTCAGGCCAGCAGCTTCTGCAGAATAACCGTCGTGACCCACGTGTACCTTTCAGGCGTGAATGAGTCGTGTCATCTGTGCGTTGACGAGGCGTGCATGCGGCGTGAGCCATTGTTACTCCCGGGGAGCGGAGCGCTGGTTACTTTCTTCTTTCCTCTTCGCTCCTACGTTTGCCCAGTTACCACGTGACTTTCGTAATCAGAGACAATGGCGTTTTAAAGAAGTCTCTGTGACTTTTCTAACGCACGCTGCGGACAGTCGGAGCGAGTGGTTCGTACTGAGTTCAGAAATGGTGCCTTTCTGTTTGCTTTTTGGTTTGGTCTCACGGTGTATCATTCGACTACTGGCCCCTAGGAACGCAGAGCTTCTGGAAAACAAGCCTGCGTCAAACCAGCCTGAGGCTGTGCTGCTCGTTCCTTGGTGGATAACTACATTCTTAGCGCCTGTGACACTTCGTGCCTCCCCCTGAGACTCGAGACGGAGCTCAGGCTGCATCCTTCTCCTGCCCCAGGACTTAGCCCGGACCGGGCTCGGAGGGTATATTTCAAGAAGACTGGACGGACGGATGGATGAAAAGAAAGAAGGAGTGAAAAGGATGAACGAGACGAGAGTAGTTGACCTAGGGAGTGGACGTGGGAAAGAATTTCTTGCCAGAACTTCCAAAGGCGTTTCTAGGACCTGCTTTTCCAGAAATCTTTTCAGATGGAAGAAGGAGTCATCTGCCCTGGATGAGGTGGCTGGAGTGAGGTCATTGGCACACTCACCCTAGAATCAGGTCACGGGGCCGGAGGCCGGGAGGAGGAGCTCCCTCTCCGCTTGCACGGAGCCTGGTGAACGTTCTCCAGGAGTCGTGTCCCCGCCGGCCCCGAGCTCCTTAGTCGCAAACAACGACGTGCTTAGAAAGGATGAAGATTTCCCGAGCACCAAAGTTGCTGACCTTGGCAGTCTCTCAAGGTGCAAAGACGCGGACCTCACGGAGCAGATGGGGGGCTCGGGAAGGACCCTGGGGAAGCCGCGTGCAGCACGTGCGCGTCCCCGCGAGCCTGCTGGGTGTGCGCTCAGAGGCCTGCCTGGGGCCGCCGACCCCACACTACACAGGGACAGCACAACGCACTTCGGCGTGTCCAGAGGCCTTCGTGATTCGCCTCGCTGCGTTGTGTACCGCGTGGGTTTCAGCTGAAGTGTTTGGGGTGCGACAGGGAGGAAAGGCGGGGTTCCAAAGACCGTCCCCTTGCCGAATCCCGCAGCTGCTTAGTCTGAAGACGCGGGCTGTGCTCGACAGAATGAGCAGGTGAAGAAGCTCCCAGAACGGGTTGCGTTTTGTATCTCGTGAGGTGTGTTCAGAGCCCGAAGGAGACTTTGACCTTGGGAAGACGTTATTTGTGGCCCCCACCGGGCCGTCATCGCCCTGTGGCCTTGCATTTCAGACGGACGTCCAGAGTTGAGCCTCTGTTCCGGTGACCGTCCTCTGACCTGCCTGGGTCGTCACCTGGCAACCCGTGGGAGACCTCTGGTGAAGGGGCACTGTGTCCACACAGGGCAGCATCGGTCGGGCCCGGGGGAGGGGGAGCCCGAGCAGGGTCCAGCTGCTCCCGCCTGGACCGCGAGGTCAGGACGGGGGTCGCTGTCGGTGCCCGCATGCCTTCCCGGCGGTGAGGCTGGTTCCTGCCTTCACTTTGCTGCCGGCCGGTCAGGGAGCCTCGGCCACGGCGTGCCAGAGGCCGAGGTGTTTTGGGGTCTCGGCTAGAGTCCGTGGTGGCCAGGCTGATGCTGTCCCTTCGCCAGATGGCTCCACCCCTGCGCCCGCTCACCTCTAGCAGCCCCACGCTTTTGTGCTTTGCTCGTTGAACACGATGTGCCTCCGGTTGAAAATCTCCAAAAGCTGCTTTGTCTGAATCGAGGCCACCGGCCCACGGGGCGGCGGCAGGCTCCCCGCTGTCTCTTACCCGCGGCCACCCTGTCCTGCGTCTGCACATCAAGCCTCGGTCTCCTGCTCAGCCCCTCGGTCTGAAGCCCCGGTCAGACAGCAGAGCCGTGACCTTTGCTTTGAGACCCAGAGCTGTGGTCCGCGAGGCCTTTCGGGGCAAAGCCGCCCTTCTGTTCCCACCATGGGCCGGGCACTTGGCTGGGCCCTGGGGACCCTCAGGCTGGTCGGGCCCAGTTCCTGCCCCTGTAGGTCCCGGTCCAGTGGAGGGGGCAGGTAGGCGTGCGGGTCACGGCAGAGCCCGGGGTCAAGGGTGGCAACGGAGGCACAGAGGGGAGAGCCCGTCTGCCGGGAGTGCCCTCCTGCTCGCTCTGGCGACCCTCCCCGAAAGCCTCGCCGGCAGGCAGAAAGTCACAGTCGAGCAGGAATGTCGACAGGAGGGAGACAGGGATTTCCTCATTGAGAAAAAGCCTGGCAGGTGTAGGGAGAGCACGGATGGGGGCTGCAGGTTGAACAGCGACCGCAGCTCCCTTGGTGCGTGCTCGCCATGAGCGAGGCTCTAGGAAAGGTCCCCTGTGTGCTTTAGGCTGCTTAGCTTTCACGACGCCCTCCGGAGGTGCTGGCCCCGTCGGCATCCCCGCGGCACAGACGGGACACCGGAGGACACGCACGGTGCCGTTGCCGGCGGGCAAGTGGGAGCGCTGGGCTTGCGGATGCCCTTGCCGCGGCGCCCTGCTTTCTGCCGGTGGGAGGGGTGCTGTGCCGGCAGCCACGTGCGGTTCTCCGCGACCGGTGGGGGAGACGCTGCGTGGGCAGGAGGGGTCCCGTCCGGGGACCAGGCCGGGGTTTGGAGCCTGCTCTACACTGAGCGTCACTGGGGCCGCTGCCGGTTGTTAAAGATCGTTGTGCGTGTTGAAGCCAGGTGGAGGGGGAGCGGGGATGGGCCCGGAGGCCTGGGGACCGGAGGAGACTCACCCAGGGAGCCACAGGGATGCCTGAGTCGGAGCCAGGCCGTGCTGATGGCAAGGGGTCGGGGGTGCCGGGAAGGCAGGTGCGGGCTGGCCGCACGGCTGGTGGGGCTCGGGCTCCGGCCCAGGACCGACTCCAGAGTCCGCGGGTTCCAGGGTCACGCGAGGTTGGCTCCCCTTACGTGGGCGCAGATCCATAGCGCAGAGTTCAGGTACTCGGTGGTCGTCTTGCGTCATCGTCTCTCAGGACGGTCGCCCACCCTTGCTCGGCCCCCCGTGACTGCTCTGCTCACCCTCGTCCCCCCCAGACCGGGTTCCCCCCGTTACTGCATGTCCTGCCTCAGTGCGACGGTGACCCTTACCAGGCCTCTTCGAGAAGGGGCAGTGGGGGCACCATTCACAAGCCCTCGACGCGGCTGCTCCTGGGAACTCGCGGGTCGCCGGGCTCCCTGCCTGAAGGGGCCCAAGACGCGCTTCTGTTCTGGGCGGCCTGCTTCCCTTTTCTCCCGCTGTGACATCTGTAGTTATCCCCGCAATTCAAGACTTTCACTCAGTCTGTTTTCATTAATTGGAACTGGTGCTGCATGGGCCCTCCTGGCTGACAACCCCCCCCCCCCACTCTGTCTTCACCGTGGGGGGCTCGTCTAGATTTTCCAGGTCGCTGCTGCTTCCCGGCCTGCCCCGCTCACACCTGCGGCCACGTCGATCTCCCGTGTCTGCCCCCTCCCACCTCCACTGGTTTCTTTATCCCTTCTTCCACATTCTGGCGGAGTTTCTCAGTCCTAATCCCCTCTCTGTGATTCCCATTTAATTTTGCAAAAGCTCTGTTGTGGTACATTTCACGTGAGCTCAATGCTTGTTGAATTAAAGCTGTGTCTTTTTTGTAAATACGGTAAATTTAGGGAATTCCCCCCCTTTTTTTTAAACTAACTTTTTTCTTTAGTGGGAACGTGAGCTGTGATTCCTTCACTCAGTCCCCTCTTTCTCACATGCTTGTGATTTTCCCACGGGGCTCTCCTTCCAGAGGCCGCTAGGCGGGCGTCCACTGTCGAGGCCGGAGGCCGGTTCCATCACTGACCGTGTGGGTTCCGGGATGGCCTGTCAGGCCCGACCAGGGCAGACGAGCAGGGCTTCCCTTTGCCAATACCTGACCGGGGGTCCGTTTGCACCCGACGACAGGGTGGGGACAGAAGGAGACTGAAGTCACAAACAGCCCAGAGGGGGCGCCCTGATGCCTTCTGGGAGGTGTGGGTTCAAGGCTGGCTCTCCCTCATGACTTCCCCCATTCCACACTTGTCTCCGGCCGCCATAGCTCGAAGCTTGTAGGTTGGCCGTATCGGGCACCCCGGGTGACCTTAACCTTCCTGTACGGGGACTTGTGTCTTGCTCAGCTCCCCCCTTGGTGGTCTTGCCCAAACCACCCACACACAGGTCTGCTCACGCTTGCCCATCTGCTCATGGGAACCCTGCTGCTTTCTGATGCTGACGCACGCTTCTCCCGGCTCAGGTTCTGGTCCTTTCCACGGTGATTTGGGAGGCCGGGGTGGTTAGTCAGGTGGTCTCAGTTTCCTCTTTTGAGCTTCAGAGCTCCGCTTTGCGAAGCGGAGGGCCCATTTCTTCAGAGTCACCAGCAGGAACGCTGACATTCAGCATTTTCCCAAGTATCTTCCGAGATCATGTGTCCCCAGAGAGGCTCCGTGAAGAAAACGCTCTGTGGTCAGTGACTTGGGAAATTTCACGTCCTGTTTTTCCCTCGTAGGGAAGCATATCCCAGAGGTGCAGACCGAAGTCTCTGAGAAGCCCTGATGAAACGCCTTTATCTCTGTTTAAACTATGCTTCCCAAATGTGTTTGGCCAGGGAAACTTTTTTTTTTTTTTTTGCCTAAAACTTATTAGTATTCCTCGGGGAGTATTTGGGAAGTATTTGCGAACAAGTGGCCTGAATTGCTTGCAGCAGAAGGTGGTTGTTTTCTCCCCCTGCGTTTGGCAGGGTGCAGAACTATGTCTTAATTCACATGTGAGGATGTGGGTCCCAGGACAGACTCCACCCAGCGTTACCGAAAAACAGGCCAACTTTCCATGAGCATCTGCGCGGGGTCAGTGCAACCCCGGGTAAGAAATGAACACACATTTCTGGCCGCTGCTGAGTTTTACCCCAAGCAGAAGTTTCCAGTTACGTGTCATTCATGCTGTTGTTTGTATTAGTCGGGATTTATTTAGACCTGGCATTAGCGAAGCGGGTTTCCGAAAGAGAGGTGATCGAACGTAAGGCAAGCTGAGTTTGTGAAACCGAGTAGGGAACTACTGAAATCTGTTAAAATGGTTGGAGTTATCCTGTTCCTATTAAAACCCACTTTGCTCAGCGCTGTGGGTCCTGCCAGGAGGCGTCCCTTCCCGACACCCTTCCTCCAGTCCTGGCCTCTGGCCTCCTCGCAGCCCTGTGCCCCTCTCTGTGCGGTGCTCTGGCTCTCTGTGCCCCCCACCAGCCAGGCGGCTCCTCGAGGGCGGGAGCCGGGCCTCACGCGCCGCTAAACCCCCAGGGGAGTCCGGGCGCTGAGGACCAGCTCAGACAGTGCGTTGAACCTGGCTGACTGCGTCTCTGAACTGCGACCTGGCGTTTGGACCCCTGGAATGTCAGAGCCAAGGAGAACCTTGAGCTCACCTCGGGCCAGCCCTCTCTGCAGAGGAAGCCCCGCAAGGCCGTGTCTCCGCTGACCCCGGTGTCTCTCCCCTGCCCTTAACCGCAGCCCAGGCCCTCCAGAGGGACGCCTGCAGCCGGGCAGAGCCCAGCCACCGCATGAGGCCGCCTCTGTGACCAGTCTAGGGATGGCACTTCCCGTGTCACAGTGAGGGTGAGAGCCGGTTGTGTCCAGTTGCCCATGCTGGGCACTGTGCCAGATGCTTAATACATACTGCGTTGCCCCATGCCCCCTTCACGCTTCGTCGCCCTGTGCCCCTGCACTTCCCATTGTACAGATCACAACTGTCATGGTCCCGTCTTCTGAGGCTCTGAGAGGCTGGGCGCTTTGCAGTCAGTACGGGGTGGACCTCAGATTCCCAAGTCAGGACTCCTGTCACCGCCGCTGGGGGGCCTTTGTCCCCAGCAAGACCACTGTGTTCCCAAAGACTTGTCTCCTGTCGAAGCTGGTGTCAGCCATGGTGACCACGCTCCCTTGAAGGCCTTCTTTCCCGGGGCCAGGTTTGCCGCTCGGTGCCCTCGCTGGGAGGCTGACATCCTTGTCACCAGCATTCTGGGTACAAAGAGAGCGCGTGCCTCCCCGTGTCCAGGGGTGACCCCAGTGCTCAGCCGCCGCCCCCTGAAATATGCCCCCGGAAGGACACACGTGCCTTCTGCGCCACGGGCAGGCCACGGGCCGCCCTCCAAAGGGTGAGGAGAGACCGTGGAGCTCAGCCAGCCTGGGGCGGAAAGTTCTTCGTCCTTCTGTCTCGAGTATCTGCCCTTCGCATCGTCCCCCCCCTTCCCACGGGCCAGGTTTTCCGGGTGCGAGCTGCCGGAACCAGTTTGGAGATGCGCTCCCACAGATGGAGCGAACGGCCCCCAAGTTGGGGGGCCTTGTAGGTATTTTGAAGGGGGGCTTGACATCGGGTGGGGGCCGCGCTTTCAGGGGGTGCAGGGCGGAGCACGGCCAGGATGGGTGGCAGGGGAGGGGCGGGCGTGGATGTGGGCAGAGGGCTGCAGAGCTGCGGCAGGAGGACGGTTGTGGGGGGGCAGCTGGGTGGAGGGGGTGTCCACAGTCAGGGGCCATTGGAGGAAGGAGCAGCCCCTGCTGGGGCGGTGGTCACGGGGCGGAGGGTCCTGGAGGCGGCCGGGTCACAGAGCCTGCCAGAGGCAGGTGGCCACGGGCTTGGGTGGCAAAGAATCATTTCTAAGGACTGAGTGGAAGGAGCTCAGTTCGAGAAGGTGAGCAGAGGCAACGGGGCCTGACGTTCGTGGGGGAAGAATACGGAGCAGGAAGTGGTGGGTGGAGGGTGACAGCCGGCCGGGGGGCAGGTCACGGCCGTGGCAGGGGGGGCTCTCGGGTGCCCAAGGCAGCAGTGCTTTGGGGAGGCAGTGAGAGCACAGCCCTAGGCAGGCACAGGGACAGACAGACTGCCGGCCATAGCCCCCTCCTGCGCCACTGGGGGTTTCGATTCTAGAAGCCAGCTAGTGGGACGTGTGCCTGTATCTGTGAACTTGTCACAACCGAGAGCTGAAAATCGCAGTGAAGTCCCCCCTGCGCGGGCGTGCGGAGGACCGGGGGTTCAGTGTTCCTGTTCTTCCCTTGGAAAACAGCCCACTGCTGTCCGTGGAAACCCCTCCCTGTCAGGGAAAGTGACAGGGACTCGGCCTCACGTGGCCGGGGGCCCGGGAGGCCTGTGGTGAGGTGGAGGCCTGGAGAGGGGTGGCCGATGTGCCCCCGACTCCCTCCTCCCGATGTCCCCGCTGCACCTCCGTGGGGCGTTAGTGTCACAGCCCCTTACCGGCCGGTGCTTTGTTTACAGGCTATGATTTATTGGAAAGAAAGCTCTCGGTCCAAGTTTATACAGAAAATACTCGTTCACAACTTGGCTTTTAGGCGAAAGAAGATGTATGTTAATTTTCATGATTCAGGGGCAGTTAATTTGGAAAAGGGGTGTTCCATCTCCGCCAGATGTTTTCGAACTAAACTCCTACCATCTCGGGTGCATTTTCCCTCAATTTGGGGATCAAAGGGTAGAGTCCTTATTTTATTTTAGTTTTTAGTGTTTTTTAGTTTTGAGAGACAGAGCATGAGCAGGGGAGGGTTAGAGAGAGAGGGAGACACAGAATTCGAAGCAGGCTCCGCTCTGAGTTATCAGCATAGCGCCCAACGCGGGGCTCGGACCCACGAACTGTGAGATCATGACCTGAGCCGAAGTCGGATGTTTAACCGACTGAGCCCCCAGGCGCCCCACGGGGTAGAGTTCTGATGTCTGGATTTAAGCACACGGCACCCATGGTCCTGGCTCTTAGGTACCGCCTAAGAAAACTTCCCAAGTGGGTGAAACCCACCATTTTAAGTATCGGACACCACGTGCTTGCCTTTTTTTTTTTATCCTGTTGTCCTTAGTTTTTAAACACCTATTGCAAAAACAGCCCATCTTCATTAAAGAAATTTAAAAAGTCTATAAAATCTTGAAAAATATAGTCAAATTCACCCACAAATCCATTTTTTTTTTTTTAAAGGTTTTAAAAGCCTACAAATAAGTCTCCCTTCGTACCCTGGTCCTATGCCTGAGAACCAACTGGGAACACCCCCGTGCTTCATCTTCTAGGTCTTTTTCTATGTAAGAAAACGGTCGGAGGTCATGTTATATATTTTACGACACAGCTCACGTTTTAACGGGTCACGGATTTCATGAATACGTTACCAAGCTGGTACATACACCACTAGTCCATTCTTTTCATTCTTTTAAGTGGCTGCATCAGATTTCGTCAGCCATTCCTCAAACGAGAGCACTGAGATCGTTTCTAGGTTAGGGCTCCGGCCGAGGGATGACCTTGTATGCGATTCTTTACCCTTGAGTGTGGGTTTCTGCAGGGAAGTCTCCGCGTTGGTAGAGTGATGACCCAAGCCCCTTTTCGTAGATACTACCAAGTTCACCTTACGAAGCTGGAGGCCAGTGTGTCCGTTTTTCCACACTCTTACCAAGAATGTTTCCATGCTCTGGTAAGTTTTGCCAGTCTGATAGGTTTGGGGGGAAAGGACATATTTTAAATTGAGTTTTCTTCATTAGCGAAGTTGAGCATCTTTCCTTGGTGCATTGACTATCTATCTGCATTTGCCTGTGAGTTGCTTGTTCATGACGTACGCCCAGTTTCCTGTCGGGGGATGTGTTTTCCTCGTTTACTTAGAGAGGGTCTTTATAACATTATAAATATTAATCCTCTGTTTATTGTACGTTGCAGATATTTTCTTCTAGCCTGATGTTTAGCTTCCGATTTATTGTTTTTCACGCACAGAATGGATGAGGCACACAGAACGTACTCTCATCTCTCTCTGCTGATTCGGAGCTCTTATGACAGAGTTCTAGTGCTGGACAGGAATTCACGTGACAATTCAAAGATGTCCTCAGGGCTTCTCAGCCCACTGCTGCCTCCCCTGTGGCTGTTGTTTTATTGGCGGTTTGTTTCGGTGGTTGTTTCCTTTTACACTCCATAGGATCCACTGTCCTCAAATCCACCTGCCGGTGGCTGACGCTTGTTCCCTTGCATGTGCCTGTTTTCATCCTGTCCCCATCTGGGGACACAAATTGCTGTTTGTCATCCTTCATGGTCGAGGCAATCAAACAGCCCAACTTGCTGGTATCCCAGGTGAGAGGAAATCAAATAGGCTGTGAGTTGGGGACTGGCAGCCTTTCCTGAGAGCAGAGCGCATAGACTATACCGAATGGTCTTTGGAACATCCGTGAGGGGAGCGGGGAAACGTTCTGGTTGCCGAGATGATAACGGGTACTTCCCAGATGGATGAGGTGCTTTTGCAGGCTTCCGCCTTGCATGAGGGACCCCCTGTCGCCTGGGGGCACAGGGCCTGGACGTGTGTGTAACCGTGCCAGACTTCCGTGGCACCATGCCGCACCCTCCCCCCAGCGCCATTCCAGACCCTTCCGTCCGCGGTGCCCACCAGTCCCGCCACTGACCCACCCAATTCTCACAGACCCTTGTCCCTAAAGCCTCCCCCAGCGTCCCGCCAACAACTTCCAAGCCACTTTATTTGTGTCGTGTTGTCCTTGTTATGACAGCTTGTTCGCATCTGCTTTCCCCGCGTACGTGCTGCTCCTGGAGAGCAGGGGCCACATCACGCGCATTTCTGTGTTATTTAAGCTGCAGAGCACGGGGCTTCGGACACGGCGGGAAGCCTGGTGAATGTTTGGTGCCTGAATCTCTCTCTGCATCTCCCAGTTACACACCCCGCAGTTTCTATCCAGGAGGTACCCAGATTTACCGCTGTCACTATTCAAAATCTTTAATCAGTGCTACTGAAAGAATTTATGCAACTTTACAATAAAACACTAAGTACGAAAACAGCAACGGCAGATAGGTTTTATTTGAAAGCCCACTTAAAAAAAATTTTTTTTAATGTTTATTATTTTTGAGACAGAGACAGAGCATGAGCAGGGGAGAGAGAGAGAGAGAGGGAGACACAGAATCCGAAGCAGCTCCAGGCTCTGAGCTGTCAGCACAGAGCCCGACGCGGGGCTCGTACTCACGACCCGTGAGATCATGACCTGATCCGAAGTCGGACACCCAACCGACTGAGCCACCCAGGTGCCCCATTAGCGCATGTGACTCTTGATCTCAGGGTTGTGGGTTCGAGCCCCACGTTGGGTGTAGAGATTACTTAAAAATAAAATCTTAAAAAAATAAAGCTGTGACTCGAAATGCTTTTATTATCAAATGTGGGAAAACTAGGAATTTCACTTATGAAAATAGAATTTATTTAACCTGTGAACAAGGAAAAGATAACAAATTACCATGAGCTAAGTAAGAAGATGGAAGTAATGAAATAAAAATGAAAAAAATTAAATCTGAAAACAGAACTATTGTCTTATTGATAAACAGGTCTTTGTGAAGATGTGTAGAAGAGAAAAACTCTGAAAGCCTAATTCTAGTTTTATAAAAAGAATGGAAATAAATTGATGTTAAGAATGGCGAAATGTATCAGAAAAAGGTTAAAACTTATAAACATATAGCATGTGTGATTTAGATTGATGCATGTTAAAATCTTTAGGAAGAAAGCTAATTTCTGGAAAAATATATAACTAAATTTGAATTAAGAAGGGAGAAAAGATCAAAGCCAGGCAAGACATTGAAAAAACTGACAAAGAATTGCTCCCTAAATGGTACCAGGCCTGGAGGTTTTATGGGCAAATTATTAAACACTTCCAGAGTATAGGAAGAGATAGAAAGTGCACTGCTTGCTTTGTTTTTTAAAGTTAGCACGACTTTGATACAAAACTGGTAAGGGCATATTAAAAAAAAAAATGTACGAATGCAATTTCATTTGTAAATATAAGACACTAAATACAAGGGTCAGCAAATCAAATGCATGATTGCAAGGTTGCTTGAGTGGTTTAACATTAGAAAATCTGTTCATGTCATTAATTATCCAGAAGACAAAAGCTGTATGACAGAAATTCATTTCAGTTAGCAAATATTAAAAATAGATATCTTTAGAAACTAATGAAAGAACCATATTTCCTTAACATGGACGAAACGGTCGTCAACACCTTACGGGATGCGGAAGCATCCCCAGTGAAGGGTCCGGGGCCTTCACTGCAGGGACCAGTGCTCCCCGGCCCCCTCACACAGCATTGCTGTGAGACCCCCACCCCCAGCAATCACGTGAGAAGAGGAAAGAAGGCACAATTACTGCTTGAAAGGAAGGAAAGAAAGAAAAGTAAGATGAAATTAACATCACTTGCAGAGGATGTGATGATCTCCCAGAAAAACCAAATCTAACCTACGGAAAATGTTTTAGGAGATTGAGTACAGAGCCACTTAGGAAATTCTAGAAAAAAAAAAATCAGTACCAGTTAGAAAAATACAATATGAAAAATACCCATTTATGAAGATAGCGACATTACAGCACACATGTTAAAAATATTAACATGACCTGTGTAAGAGTACTGAGACACCTGGGGGGCTCAGTCAGTTAAGTGTCTGACTTCAGCTGAGATCATGACCTCGCAGTTTGTGGGTTCAAGCCCCGCATTGGGCTCTGCACTGACAGAACAGGCCTTCTTGGGATTCTCTCTCTCCTTCTCTGTCCCTCCCCTCTTTCTCTCTCAAAATAAATAAAAATAAACATTAAAAAAAGAAATGCGTAGGATTAAACTACCAAATAATACTGAGGGACACAAATGACCTAGCTAAGTAGAACATCCTGCATAGTCTTTGAGACAAAGGTTTAGCATTATAAAGATTTCAGTTAGTTCCAAACCAGTGTAGAGATTTGATACAGTTCCAATAGTTGCCCCATTGAGATTCCTTGTAAATGAAAATTAATTCTCAAATTCATACAGGCCAATAAATATTAAAATAGCTAATAAAATCTCAATACACTGCTGGGGAGTAATTTCTGTACCAAATATGAAAATATGTGTGTTAAAACCTGAATAGTTAAAATGTGCCACGAAAGTACAAATCAAGTTATTGAAGAAAAAGACCCAAAAGAGACCCAAGTATTTTTAGAAATGGGCTATGTGATGAGGGGAAGCATTTCGGCTAGTGGAAAAAGGAAAAAATTGGTCAGTACATAGTTTGAGGACAACTGACTAATCATTTGGAAAAACATGATGTCAAGCATATCAAAAATAAGTTTCAGATTTATTAAAGACAAAATACGAAATTTGAAAGTACTCTATGAAAATATAGGTAAATATTTTCCATAACCTTAGGGTAGAGGTCATTTCAAAAATTTTGTTTTAATGTTTATTTATTTTGGGGAGACAGAGAGAGCACGAGCAGGGGAGGAGCAGAAAGAGAGGGAGACACAGAACCAAAGCAGGCTCCAGGCTCCCAGCTGTCAGCACAGAGCCCGACGTGGGGCTCGAACCCACGAACCGTGAGATCGTGACCTGAGCTGAAGTCTGATGCTCAACCGACTGAGCCACCCAGGCGCCCCTGGTAGGGGTCATTTCAGAGAATGAACCCCAAAGGCCAAAATTACAGGGTAAAGACTGACCGTTCTGATCATCTATTCTTTAATGATATTCTGTGCAAACAGTAAGAAAATACTTTTGGGGTGCCTGGGTGGCTCAGTCGGTTAAGCGTCTGACTTCATTTCAGGTCATGATCTCACGGTTCGTGGGTTCGAGCCCTGCATCAGGCCCTGTGCTGACAGCTCAGAGCCTGGAGCCTGCTTCGGATTCTGTGTCCCCCTCTCTCTCTGCCCCTCCCCCACTCATGCTCTGTCTCTCTCAAAAATAAATATAAACATTAAATAAAAAAAACAAAGCCAGAGGGGTCTAAAAAGTGACATTTTCAGGATGTCCAGAGGACAGTGTGCATTTCTCTAAACCCAAAACGAGATATTCCTTTTCCTTTAGAAATGACCCTGCAATTCTCAATTTAACTTCTTGATCTTCTGGGGCCATACACTGAATCAATCATTTCTGCAAGGCGTCAGATTTTTCCTAATTAGAGAAGAAGGATCAACACTAAATGCTAAGAAGGAAGCAGGACCATCTTCTTCCTCTGCAGAGAATCTCGAAAGCCTTCAGACCAACAACCTAACCAGACAAGTGGAGACTCCAGGATCTGAATTGGAGCCATAGGTGGGATATTTCCCATGTGCATTTACTTAACAGAATGGACTTAATCATTAAAATAGAGTTAGTCAAGGGGCATCTGGGTGGCTCAGTAGGTTCAGCGTCCGACTTCGGCTCAGGTCATGATTTCACAGCTCATGGGTTTGAGCCCTGAGTCAGTCCCTGTGCTGACGGCTCGGAGCCAGGAGCCTGCTTCAGATTCTGCGTCTCCCTCTCTCTCTGCCCCTCCCCTGCTCACGCTCTGTCTCTCTCTCTCTCTCTCTCAAAAGTAAGTAAACATCAACATTTAAAAGAAAAAGAAAAAATATACTCTTTAGAAAATAAACTTAAAAAGTAACTTGTATGAGCCCTGTGTATTCTTAGCATGTAATGAGAATTTGGAAATCCGTGAAAAAAAAGAGATCCCCAAGAGCTCTTTGGTATCAAAGAGTCTGCACAGGCTGTCCCCTAAAGAACAAACGGAAAATAAATATATTTTCAAATGAAATAAAAGAACAGCAAATATAACCAATAGCGAAGTACCGTTTACGTTCTCTGGGCCAGCAGTTTCGCTTCTAGGAACTTCTATAGGAAAGAAGTCCTCGATCTGCTGGAAGCCTTTGTCTGCAAGGATGCGGGGGGCGGGGAGCATCAAGTGAGCAAAAAGCCGGACCACCAAATGGCTAAGGACCGAAGGGTTCGGGTCCGACGAATCACCGTCCGTCCGTACAAAGGGAAAACGACAAACAGATGTTTCAGCACATCGAGAGGTTTTCCCAGTGAGTTCTAAAGTTTCCAAAGCAGGTTACAAAACAGTTTGAGGGAAAAAGAAAAAAAAAAAAAAAAAGACCTTTTATTATATACACAGTAAAGGGCATAAAGACTATTCCCGTAATTATGGGTAATTTTAACGTTTATCTTTTATTTTTCTATCGTTTCTAAATATGCCCCACGAAGACAAAAGTATACCAAATTGTCACCTTTGATATTTTTTGGCTTTGGTGGGACTGTTTTTTTTTTTTTTTAATGTTTATTTATTTTTGAGAGAGAAAGCGAGACAGAGCATGAGCGGGGAAGGGGCAGAGAGAGAGGGAGACACAGAATCCGAAGCAGGTTCCAGGCTCCGAGCTGTCAGCACAGAGCCCGATGTGGGGCTCGAACCCACGAACTGCGAGATCGTGACCTGAGCCCAAGTCGGACGCTTAACCGACTGAGCCACCAGGCGCCCCTGTTTTGGTGGGACTTTTGAGTGGCTTTTTATTCCCTTCAGCTCCACCTCTTTGTGTTTCAAAATCTTTTTTTTTTATGCACCAGCTTGATTGAGATATCATGCAGACATCATAAAATTCACCCATTTAAAGCGTACAGTCTCTTGGATTTTGGTGCATTCGCGTAGTTTTGCAACTGTCCCCACCGCGAATTTGAGGATATTTTCACCACCGCGGCAAGACATTCCATACGCGATGACAGCTAGCCCCCCTGTCCCCCCAGTTCTAGGCACCCGCTTTCTAGATCCACGGGCTTCCCTATTCTGGACGCTTCCCACAGACCCGTGCCATACGTGATGCCCGTGTCTGGCTTCTTTCCCTCAGCCCGACAGTTGTCGAGGTTCACGCTACAGCGCGAGTCACGGCTTCCTCTTTGTTGTAAGATTGCATTGTCTGCATTCGCCCCCTTCCGTGTGTGCCCTCAGCAGGTGCTAGGTGTTAGGGCTGGTAACACTCGTGGGGGCCCCGTGAGGAGTGCTGTTCTGACCGACCGTTCGTGCACAAGTGCTTGTGTCATGGCTCTTGGACGTGTCCCTAGACGTGGAGCGCCGGTCCCATGGTAGCTCGGTGCTGAGCCTCGTGAGGAAGCTGCCAGACCGTTTTCCGAGGCACTGGCACCGATTCGCGTTCCAGCCGGCGGCGTGGGAGGCTCCCATCTCCCCGCAGCTTCACCAGCACTTGTCATTGCATTTTTCGAAGCCGTAGTCATCGTGCTAGGTGCGAGGTGGTTTTGACTTGCATTTCCCGAATGGCTCACGATGGGCAGCGTCGTGCCTTGTGCTCATTACTCACTCGGGCGTCTTCTTGTTTGGAGTAACCGTCAGACCCCTTGCTCGTTTTCAGTGGGGAATACGTGTCTCTCTGTTGCTGGGAACTGAGTGAAAGCCGTGCTTCGAGATCCCGTGGGACCTGAGGACGGTGCAGAAGCAACACTGGGAAAACGGAGACCATCCAGATACGCGGAGGGTAACCCGAGGATGGCCCAGGACCGCCGCGTCCGAGGTGCGTCGGAACAGAGGGCCACCCTGAAGCCGCCCCGCCTCCCGCGGGCACCCGCAGCCGCTGGGCCCCAGTCACCAGAGGGGTGGCTGCAGGTGCACCGGCGGGCAGACCCGGGCTCGTGGGGGCTGTGGCAGGGCCGCCCGGACAAGCGTTTGGTCCGCCGGCCTCGCTGCTGCCCCTTTCCTGGGGGAGCCGAGCCCAGGGTCCTGAGAGATCCTTCAGACCTAGGCCCCTAAAGAACCTGGTCCCTTCAGGAAGGTTGGCGTTGTTGAAGACTTTCCGGAAATCTCACAGACGCACCGTTGGATCCCGTTCCCTCCGCGACTTGCCCGCATTGAGACCCAAACCGTCCATGCGGCAGGTTGCACTGCACTTCTGCAAAGCCAAGGAATTATTTCAGCGTGACTTTACCTGTTTGGCCAAAAGACATTCTCCCAGGCGCGCCTGTCCGCGTGCGTCCCGGACGGTGTCTCGGGCCCGACCCACGTCCTCCTCTGCCCGTCTAGGCTGACGCCCCTTCTGACCAGGACTCGTTTCCTTTCCTTGGTTGGCATAGAACCACCAGCATGTTCTCATGCTCGCGGAGCGTGTGGGGGAGGACCTTAGACGCGGTGCGGTGAGCACAGCTTTCCTCCGCCCCACCGAGCGTGGGGCCGCCGTCTGGCATCACTTCCACTGTGTTTTATTGGTCGGAGTCGTCACAAGGGAAGCCAGCTTCAGCCCTCGGCGGAAGGGACATGGAAGAGAATTTGTGGCTATTTTTTTCCTCTGCGAAAGTTCTCCGTCAGCGCCTGTCAGACGAAGAACGGACTCTCCAACGAATTGTAGCACGTCTCGTAGACGGTGTCGGGTATCGGCCAGGGAGAGCCTGACCCTGCGGGGTCCCCCCAGAGGCTGGAACCGAAGCCACTTCCCTTCACGCCGGCCACACCACAGCGCCCTTCGCACAGGCCCCTCCGCTCCCCCCCGGCCAGTGGCGCTGTGTCCTGATCCCCACGTATGGCGGACACGCACCTGTGCCCACTGCCTTCCTTGCCCACGAGCCCACCGATTCCCAGCAGCTGGAGAGCGAGGGCAGAGAAGAGAGAAGGCGGCCGGTACCCAGGCCCCGGGCTGGGAGCTTCACGCACGTGGCCTCCTTCGGCCCTCACAACGTCCCCGCCAGGGGGGCTCGTTCGCCCCTTTCGCCTGTCGGGAACCGAGGGTCACGTTGGGTCGCTCCCGCGGACACCCCGGGCGCCCAGCCCTGGTCTCAGCCCCAGCCGCGGCAGACGGGTCCTGGGGAGCGGAGACCCGGCCCGGGCTGCCAGCGCCCCGCATCGAGGTGTGGCATCTTAGCACTTTCCGCACCAGCGGCTTCCCCGAAGCGATGGCGCCTCGCACAGTCACCAGCAGAGCCTGGAGCCTGGAGGCGCTAACCCTCGCCTGGGCTCCCCCTCTGCCACACCCCTCCCTTCCTCGCACCCTCCTCCTTGGCTTGCCTCCCACAGGAACCGTCCGCACCGAGGTCCTGGCCTCAGGCGCTGATTTGGGACAAACCTCACCAAGATGCTCACTTGGCCAGTTGCGGGAAAAACTAGGGTTGGGACCGCGTTGAGTCCGGGACACCTGAAGAACGGCGTGCGTCACACGGCCCCGGAGCCTTCGCCACTGATGGCCGAAACCGATGGAAGACGATGGGGGTGCGGGAGAGCGGGGGCTAAAGGGCGCACGGGACAACCCCACGGCCCCTGCACCTCTTACTGCGCGCGCTCAAGTGAGGCTGTGGGTCAAGGCGTGCCTGAGCAATCGGCGAGTGAAGACGTGAATCCTTGCGAGTAAGTTTTGGAACTCGTCCTCGACAGTCGGCGCCGTGCCCCTCATGAGCACCGCGGCGTGCGGCGGCCTCTCCCCGGCCGCGTGTCATGACCTCACACGGATCGGATGTGACTCGGGCCAAGATGAAGGTCCCGCGTGGCTCCGTGGCCTTCGCTTCTGTGCCAGGTTCTGTCACTGGCACATACTTCTAGAAGACCGTCCATGAAGTGAAACCCAAGAATATAGATCTTGCTACCAAGAGGGTTTAACCATCATGAGACTCAA
Source organism: Lynx canadensis (assembly GCF_007474595.2). Classification (NCBI taxonomy): domain Eukaryota; kingdom Metazoa; phylum Chordata; class Mammalia; order Carnivora; family Felidae; genus Lynx; species Lynx canadensis. Next base: position 1,581,405 of record NC_044308.2, read on the forward strand.
ACAAGCCTGAACTTGGGTCCCAAGAGGGTTTAACCCATCATGAGACTCAAACAAGCCTGAACTTGGGTCCCAAGAGGGTTTAACCATCATGAGACTCAAACAAGCCTGAACTTAGGTCTTTATACTTAACATATATTTCTTCTAAGCAGCATATAGTTCGAGCTTGAAAGACCTTTTCTTTTTTCTTTCTTTTTTTAGTTTTTAATGTTTATTTTTTGAGAGAGAGAGAGAGATAGCATGAGCAGGGGAGGGGCAGAGAGGGAGGGAGACACAGAATCCAAAGCAGGCTCCGAGCCGTCGACACAGAGCCGACACGGGGGCTCGAACCCATGAACCACGAGATCATGACCTGAGCCAAAGTCCGACGCTTAACCGACTGAGCCACCCAGGCGCCCTGAAAGACCTTTCCACTTGGTAAAGATTTCTAGGTAGACAGGTTTTTTTTTTCCCTCTCTCTCAATACTTTAAAATACACGCACTTGCATTGTTTCTGTCAAGAAATCGACTCTTCTAAAACGCATCTTCGTTGTCTGTAGGTCAACGTGTCCCTTTCCCCTGGATGCTTGGAAGATTTTGTCACTGGTTTTCGACGAGTGATGCTGTGTGCTGCTGAAATTGTCATAGTTCCTGTGCTTGGGGTTCGCCAGGCTTCTAGCATCTATAGATTCATACTTTGTAGTAAATTTGAAAAGTGTTTAGCCATTAGTTGTTCAAATATCCTTCCTGTCTCCCTTCTCCTTCTTTGGAGACCCCAGGTGCACATATCAGGGCACTTGAGGTTTCCGTGGCTCACGCACTGGTGTGCATTTCTCTAAAAGATCGTTTTGTTTCTAATGTGGGATCGTTTCCAGTGCTGTGCCTTTGAAGCACATCCCTCCTTTGCCATTAATACATCCAGGACACGTTTCATCTCACACATTATAGTTTCCATCTCCAGGAATTTGATTTTGGTCTTTTTAAAATATCTCCCTTGGCTCGACTTAACTATTTGAACATACGGAATGCAGTTATAAAAACAGTTTCAGTGTGTTTGCTAATTCTAAGATCCGTGTCACTTCTGGGTCTGTTCTGCCTGGTTGATCTTTTCCCTTATTTATAGGTTATATTTTCCTGGTTCGTTCCAGGCCTGGTAATTTTTTATCTGATGGTAGACATTGTGAAATTTAAGCTGCCGGCTTGGAGACTCTTAAGGCGAGAAGTTGGGGCGATCGTCGGGCACATTTGTTTTCCATACCTCACAGATGATTCTTGTTTATTGTCTCATATACAGTGTCTTGAACATCATTGTTTCTTTTTTTTTTTTAATACTTATTTTTGAGAGAGAGTGAACAGGGGAGGGGCGGAGAGGGAGAGGGAGAGAGGGGGAGAGAAAGAGAGAGAGAGAGAGAGAGAGAGAGAGAGAGAATGAATGAATCCCAAGCAGGCTCCATGCTGTCAGTGCAAAGCCCAACACGGGCCCCAAACCCACAAACTGCGAGATCATGACCTGAGCCGAAATCAAGAGGCAGACGTTTAACCGACCAAGCCACCCACGTGTCCCCAAAACCGTTGTTTCTTAGATCTGTTTGTTTCCGGCTGTTTCTTGTAGGAAGGTAAATCGGCTGGAAGTGTAAGTCGTGGGCATGCGTATTGTGGGTGGCTGTCAGCGTGACTCACACCTTGTGTGCCCCGCCTTCTGTGCCAGGGACCCATGTTCCGTAGTGTCCAGAATAAACGAAGCGAGGTCATGGCAATGTTCATACCTAGAGCATCCTGGGAAACCGTTTCCAGGGGAATGCCCCGGCCAGAAGCATATTCAGAGGAGTGACAAGGAGGAAGGGAGACTTGAGCCATTTTTGAAGGAAGAACGGTTAAATTGAAGCAAAAGGATGTTTGGCCGACTTGGGGGAACGCGTACCCTTTATCTGTCGGAAGGGCGAGTGCAGACAGGTCGAGGGCCTGCAGGTGAAAAGTCAAGAGACAGTCATTAGGTACGCGGTGACCATCCCATCTCTGGAGGCCTTGTCACGTGACCGTGGCTTCCTGCATTCAGTATGGCTGCGAGGGCTCCACCATCACGCTTGGGCTCCCCAAAAGGAGGCTCTTTTTGGGGCTTCCGCTCACGCCTCACAGGCTGCGTCCCTGACCACCGCCACCTCCAACGGGGTGGACACAGCCCCCTCTGAACAAACCTGCGTTCTGCCGGCACGGAAGGGGGAGCGGTTGTACGCGTACGCGGGACGAAGGGGGCGGGAACGTACGCGGGAGGGGGAGGGGACTATGCGTAAGCAGGAGGAAGGGGGAGGGGATGTACGTGTATACGGAAGGGGGAGGGGACGTACGCCTGCGTGGAAGGGGGAGGGGACTATGCGTAAGCAGGAGGAAGGGGGAGGGGACGTACACGTACGCGGGAGGGGGAGGGGACGTACGCCTGCGTGGAAGGGGGAGGGGACTATGCGTAAGCAGGAGGAAGGGGGAGGGGACGTACGTGTATACGGAAGGGGGAGGGGACTATGCGTAAGCAGGAGGAAGGGGGAGGGGATGTACACGTACGCGGGAGGGGGAGGGGACGTACGCCTGCGTGGAAGGGGGAGGGGACTATGCGTAAGCAGGAGGAAGGGGGAGGGGACGTACACGTACGCGGGAGGGGGAGGGGACGTACGCCTGCGTGGAAGGGGGAGGGGACTATGCGTAAGCAGGAGGAAGGGGGAGGGGATGTACGTGTATACGGAAGGGGGAGGGGACGTACACGTACGCGGGAGGGGGAGGGGACGTACGCCTGCGCGGAAGGGGGAGGGGACAGACGCGGAAGGGGGAGAGGTCACCAGCCGTCCTCTGCAGGAGAGCAGACCAGGGGAACGGGCGTTGGCAGGAGGATTTGGGGCAGGGTTGAGTCTGACGGCGGCGTGAGACGGGGGTGAATCTTCCCAGGAGGCAGGTGGAGTCAGGGCCTGGAGCTCCAGAGGCAAAGCGAGTCGGGACGGTCTCGGGTCCGGCTACTGTGTGGCTAGAAGTGGAGGCAGGGGGAGAGGATCAGCGGAGACGAGGCCGGGAGGCCCAGGCTTTGGGGGGGGGGGGTGACAGCACGTGCGGTGGCGGCTGTCAGGGCTGCTCCGTGGACCCCGGGCGTCCGGAGACCGGCTCAGAGGCGCGCAGAGTTGAGACGCTTTCCCCGGGGCACTGAGACGTGTTGGACCTTTAAACTGCGTCCGCTTTGCGCGGGTGGTGCGTCGGCAGTGGCGGGTAGACACTTGTGGAGCCTCAGCGTGCGTCAAGGCAGTGCCACCAACCCGCAGTCGTGGTCACCACACGCTTGCAGTGAAAGACAGTGTAACATTTTTTTAATGCTGGTTGCGCGTAAGCATGTCCTTGATGAGGCTGTAAAAAGCACTGACCGGATGGGACCCTGAAACGGGAAGGACGCACACAGCCACTTGTGCTGCATATCCAAGCATAGCGGTTGTGTCCGGGAGAAGCACATGTGCAGTTGTTTGAGTTGTGAGCCCAACAGGTTGCTTTTTTTATGAAACGCCATTTTTTGCTTGAAAGAATGACTGACAAACTGTGGTTTATTTAAACTTGCATATTTGGGGGGCTCAGTCAGTGAAGTGTCTGACTTCAGCTCGGATCATGATCTCTTGATTCGTGAGTTCAAGCCCCACATCAGGCTGCTTGGGATCCTCTGTCTCCCTCTTTCTGTCCACCCCCCCCGGCTTTCATGCACGCGTGCGCACACTCTCTCTCTCTCTCTCAAAACAAACGTTAAAATAAGTAAATAAATTTGTGTATTCGGCAGATATTTTTGTAAAAAATTAAAATGAACCTGTCACTTCAATGAAAATGATAGTATTTGCTGTCAGTGATACAATTAAAGCTTTCTAGTAAGAATGTGAATTTTGGGAAACTTGTGTCCACCACCATGGTCTTGACCAATACCTAGAAATGTTTCTGATGAAATACGCCATGGTATTAACTAGCAAGTCAGATTTTTAAAATATCGTGTATTCTAATGCGGCAACATTTAGATCTGTGTGATTTGATGGACCAGTATTTCCCTAGTGATGAATACATTGTGTTCCAGTCATATATCAGTAAAAGGCCCATTCAAAGTGTTAGGCCAATCTTATAATGTAACAGAATGCTGAAATACTCATTGATACAGTTTTTATTTTTACATTGCAGTTGACCTTAAAGAAACAACCACTTGTCAGGGCGCCTGGGTGGCTCAGTTGGTTAAGTGTCCGACTTCGGCTCAGGTCATGATCTCGTGGTTCGTGGGTTCGAGCCCCGTGTCGGGCTCTGTGCTGATGGCTCAGAGCCTGGAGCCTGCTTCCGATTCTGTCTCCCTCTCTCTCTCTCTCTCTGCTCCCCCCTCCCTGCTCACACTCTATGTCTCAAAAATAAATAAACGTTAAAAAAAAAACAGGAGAAACAGCCACTTGTCAAGATTTAGGAAAGCATCAAAGATTAACATCCACGATGATCTGAGAAAAACTTCTCCCTCCTCCAGCTACCTGTCTGTGTGAGGGCACATTTTCTTCACATACCTCAAGTAAAACAATATATTGTAATCGACTGTGTGCGTAACAGATGTTAGAATCCAGATGTCTCCTATGAAGGCATTCGATAGATTTTCAAGAATACCAAAGTGATTCAGGGATAACTTCTCGTTTAAGAAGGTATCTTATGTGATCGAGAAATCTCCGGCATTTCCAGTAAGATCAGAAACAAGGCAGGACTTCCCAATCTCTCTACCACTCTTCAGCGTCGTAAGAGATACCAGCCCGTTCCCTTAGATGAATCAGAGGCAACTAAGTGTGTGAAGAAGGAAAAATGACGTCTTTTAAATTCTGGGATAGTTCACCTGCAAAAGCCCAGTGGGCCAGTCACAAAGCTAACTGAAACAGTAGCACAATTCAGTGAAATGGCACACCGCGGTGCTAACATACAAAATCAATCGTCCCCGTATACGTAAATAATAAACGGAAGTCGTAACGGTAGAGCGAACCCCCTTTAAATAGCAACGGAAGACGATTAAAGACTTAGGAATAACTTTAGTAAGTGCACAGAGTACAGGTACATGTGAGGAAAATTTTAAACACCCCCCAAAGACACAAAAGCAGGCTCAAACAAATTGGAAAATGCCCCCCGTTCTTGGGGAAGATGACTCCGCATTACAAAGATGTCCGTTCTCGTGAAGTTAATTGATACATTTGATGCAGGCCAGATAAGAAAACCAGCAAGCTATTTTGTGGAGTGAAGTAAGTTGGTACTAAGCTTCATGTAAATACCTGAGAATAGCCTAGAAAACACTGAAAAAGTGTAAGAGAGGAACAGCCTTTACCAGATACTAAACCCTGCAATAACGCCTCTATAATTAAAATCACACAGGACTGATGCTTAATAGACCGCTGGCCAGTAGAACAGAAGAGAAAGCCCAGAATTAGAGCCAAAGGTGTATGGGAATTTATCGTAGGATAAAGGCAACATCTTAGATCACTGCACTGTTAATAAACGTGGATGGACAAACAGCCATTCGGACAGAGATAAGATCAGATCCCGTGGCTCACGCCCCACACGAGAATAGTTTCCAGTAGGTTAGGGATCTAAATGTGGGAAGTGAAAGCATGAAAACATCAGGGGAAAACACGGGTGAGTTTTGGTGTAGGAAATGGCTTTCCGGAACTCCATAAAAGAGCTTGCTGGTATTTTAAGAACGATGGTGGTGAAAGAAAAGATTGATGAATCTGACTCCATAAAAACTAAAGTTGTTCAGTCGCCATACGCAAAGCCAGAAGACGGCACCAACCAGGAGACCATATTCACAACAAGGACTTAATCCCTTAATATGTGACGAACTCTTGAGTATTGAGAGGCAGAAGGGCGCCTGGGAAGCTCAGTAGGTTAAGCGACCGACTTCGGCTCAGGTCATGATCTCGCCGTGCGTGAGTTCGAGCCCCGCGTCGGGCTCTGTGCTGACAGCTCGGAGCCTGGATCCCGCTTCGGATTCTGTCTCTCTCTCCCTCTCTGCCCCTCCCCTGCTTGGACTCTCTCTCTCTCTCTCTCTCTCTCTCTCTCCAAAATAAATAAACATTCAAGAGAAAATTGAGAGTCAAAGGACCAAAATCCCAGGAGGAAAATGGGGAAGAGACGGAACAGATAATTCACGGAAGGGCAGGATCCAAAACTGGTCCTCACGCGTACGTGACGGCACACTCCGCTGGCCGAGACTGGGGGGACGCAGGCCTCTCGGACACGTTGTGGGAACGCTCGTCGGCACGCCCCTCCCGGGGGAAATTTGGCAACACCCGAACCTAGGACGGCACCTGGCCTGCACCCGGCAGTCCCTGGGACGGGTGTCCTCTGGGTGAATCTACAGGCTCACTCCTTCCAGTTGCTGGAAGACGCACGAGCACAAGGTGGTTCTCTGAGGCGTTGACATTGCCCAGCGTCAGAAACACCTGCACGTTCGCACGCGGGCAAGTGGTCGATGAGCCCCGGTACCTGCGATCTGGGAATAACTAGGGCGTGCGTTCCGGGACCTGCTGTCCGGTGAGGTGAGCGAAAGCCCGGGGGTGTCTAAGGTGCGCTCCTCTTCCCGGTCCAAAGGAGAGGAGGTAAGAAAATGACGCGTGTACCTGCTCCTTTGGGTAGGAGAGAAACACAGCAGGGGTGAAGCAGAAACTTCAGAGAGCGGCTACCTGCGGGAGCGGACGGGATGGTGCGCTGGGAACGGAGCGATGCTTCTGTGGCTCTCAGAGCCGCGGTCGGCGGTGAGGGGCTGTCCCCGTACTTGTGGGGTTGCGTCCCCCAAGCTTTGGGGTGACCAGTGTGGCGGTATTTATGATAAGTTGCGCGGCGTAAGAGACGCTTGCTTGCTTCGCTAAGGCGGGAACCTTGCACCACGAGCGACGCGCATTGCCAGACCCCCGCCGGACGGGGCAGAAGACTCTTTTCCGACCCGAGAACAACGAGGGTTGTTTTCACCAGGTCCTGCCTCTCCAGAGCACCGGGGTTTTGTTTGTTGTTTAAGGATTTTATTTTTAGGCGATCCCCGCGCCCAACGTGGGGCTCGAGCTCGCAGCCCCGAGATCCGGAGTCTAATGATGCCCTGGCGACCGAGCCGGCCGGGCGCCCCAGAGAGCTCTGCTTCTCAGCGCTCGGTAACCACCCCCTTTTCTCCTTTCGAGTCCGTGCAAATGAAACGTTTACGGCACCAGAAATGCCCACTTGCGCTTCTTCCAGAGGTTTCTTTTATAGCTGGACGTCCTGGCCAAGTTTGCAAATGTCCAAACGGGTACTTTGCCCTTCATCTTCCTCACGATCTTGCGTGCCATCCACAGACGCAGGGGTGAGGCCCCGGGAGGCCACCGGAGACGCCGGCCGGGCGGGTCCCTTCACCGCCGCCTCCCCAGACCCTGGGTGGTCCGCGTGCACCTGTGGTTTTCGCGGCACTCGTACTTGCCTGGGCGCTTCTGCCCTTTCCCATCCGCCTTGGGCAGGCGTGGACGAGCCCGCTTGTCTCGTTTCAGGGATGACTATACCCGAGGAGGACGCGGACGTGGGGCAGGGCAGCAAGTACTGCCTCGTGGCCATCGGAAGACTCCAGGTGAGGGAGGAGAGCGGGAGGGGTGGGTGACTGCCCCCAGCCCTGCGAGCCGAGCGTCCTCAGGGCTCCGGGCCCCTCGCCGGGCAGGGCGGAGGCTGGATGTGGGAGAGAGCAGGGACGGCAGGACGCCAGCCCCTGCCGGCGACCGCGGGCCACGGTAGACGTGGCTCGGGGGACGCTAGCCTGTCGTGCTCCTGGCTCCCAGGTCTCACCGCCTTCAGACACGTGGTTGAGACGCATCATTCATGTATCCACGTGTGATAAACATTGCTTATTCCTCACGGAAGGGGGGGGGGGTGGAGAGTGAAGCCTTGCAAACATTCGCTCCACAAGCGTCTACTCTCCAGACATCTGACCCGTCCCGTACAGCCATTTGCCATCCTGAGTCAGGGGAAGGTGGGGAAGGGAAGAGTAGGAACACCTCTGAGCACCAGCTGCATACCCTGTGAGATCGCAGGGGGTTCGTTGTTCCCACTGGCCGGTGGGGAAACTGAGGCTCAGAACGTGAGGTGGCCCAAGCGTACAATTAGTCAAAGGCGAGGCCAGGACGCTTTGAATGTTAAATTTCTTTTTAATGTTTATTTATTTTTGAGAGAGAGAGACAGAGCATGAGTGGGGGAGGGGCAGAGAGAGAGGGAGACCCAGAATCCAAAGCAGGCTCCAGGCTCCGAGCTGTCAGCACAGAGCCCGACGCGGGGCTCAAACTCACGGACCGTGAGATCGTGACCTGAGCCGAAGTCAGACGCTCAACCGACTGAGCCACCCAGGAGCCCCTAGAATTTTCCTTTTTAGAGGAAGGGGCAAAGACATGAGATCCAAAAAAAAAATTTTTTTTAACATTTATTTATTTTTGAGAGAGAAAGAGAGACAGAGCATGAGCAAGGGAGGGGCAGAGAGAGAGAGAGAGGGAGACCCAGAATCTGAAGCAGGCTCCAGGCTCTGAGCTGTCAGCACAGAGCCCGACATGGGGCTCGAACTCACAGACCATGAGATCGTGACCTGAGCCAAAGTCGGACGTTCAGCCGACTGAGCCGCCCAGGCGCCCCTTTGAACGTTTCAGACCCGCTGTACCGATGACACAGAAGCGTCTGTGACATTAACTCCCCGTGGGTTGTTCCCAGTCTCTGCCTCTCCCGCCCCTGTCCCTGTCTCTGTCAAGACCACTTCAGTGCGGATCCCTCCTTGCAGGTGACCAGCTCTCCCGTGTGCATGGACATGAGCGGGGTGTCGGTGCCCACGGAGTTCTTATCCCGACACAGCTCTGATGGGGTCATCACGTTCGTGGACCCCCGGTGCATCAGCGTGGTTGGCTACCAACCCCAGGTACGTAGCTCGGGGCCCGTGGCGGGTTGTTATAAATTTACCTTTACTTGAAAAGCCCTTCTGTCCTTTGTTCGAGATTCAGCAGGACGACGGTGTAGGGAACACGGCATAGAAATCCATATTCCTGCCGGGAGAGAGGGATGTCCTTGCAAAGCAAGGAAGGCGTTGCACACGGCCGGCTGCACGGCTTAAAATTAACCCTTCGCTTCTGGCCCTCGCCATCCCGTCCATCTGGCTGAGTTTTCACAAACCAGAGTCAAGATGCTCTGGGGAAAAGGGGCTCTCGGATCCGTTAACTTGGATGATCACGAAACAGGACATCTTCTTGGGAACTTAAAAAAAACATGTTCTCAGTGTCAAGACGGAGAAGCCTTGAGGAGAGACGTTCACCTAATTTTGCCTAATCCCTTGTTACTGAAATGTATTCGGGACCTTTTGTTACAGGAGCGTATTGTCCGGTCTTTGTCCCAGACCTTTTTTAAGAAATATCAGCGTCATGAGAGACACAGAAAGGCAGGAGAAGTTATTCTAGATTAAGAGAAACCAAATACAAAACGTCACAGTCTGCAGCGGGAAGGCCTTCCGTGGGGCCCCAGGCTGGAGACACGTAGCCAGAAAGACGTCTGGGAGATAATTGAAGAAATATTAATATGTGTGGAGTATCGGTGGGGTTTTTAGGTGTCATACGGAATATTCGTTTTTTTGTCAGATGTCATTTTCTGAGATACATACTTTAGGACAGGTGTCATTCCGTCTGCTGCTTCCAGATGATTTAATAAGAACTTTTTCAGGGTGTGTGTGTAGGTATGAAAGATGTTTCGTTACACATGTTTTCATATTTCTCATTCGTGCATTTATGTTTCCATACGTGCAAGAGAAAGTGAAAACCGCAGACGTGACAATCTAGGTAAAGGACTTTTCTATAGATTTTAATGTCTTCCGAAATAAAAAGCATTTAAAAAAAGAACGAAGAAGACCTCTGTTCCGGGAGCGAAATTTGGGGTACGCTGGTGTGGGTCTTTCGCTTACCTGTGATTTTTAAAACCACAAACCAAATCGAAATACTGGAACCATTCGGACAAACTTCCATCTCTAGATTCTTGCAGACCTGAGGTTCTTGGGTGGAATCGAGGGAGGAAATTGACTGGTCCCCAAATTCACCATGACCTCAGACGGCGGCATGTGCCTAGCCAGACCCGTGCACCCGCCGGCACCTTCCAGGAGCATCTCGATGCTTCTTGGCACGCAGAGCGGACTTCCTCCCCCCTGCCAGCTCCCGCTGAGGCCGCTTGCTGCTTTGGGTTCCAATCAGTGGATTAGCTTCCATCCTTTGCCGCCCACGACACGTCCCACGTCCAGCTGGACCACTTTCCCACAACGCGCAGGAGCTGCCTCGTGACGGCTCGTCTTCCACCGGCTGGTTTTGCGGCAAAACACGCTTTGGTCTCGGGTTAGTGCTGGGTGCTTTGGATACAAGGCAGACGGTGAAGGTGGACGGTAAACAGCCTTCACAAGTGCAGTTGTCTCACACTCCAGCGTGCGTGCGGCCACAAGAGAGTGCCGCTGTCCGCACCAAAACAGTTCCGGTTTCCATAGGCAGCGCATCCGTCCTTGCCCTGCCATTTGCTTTCTTTTCATGCTTTTTTTAAACATTTATTTTTGAGAGAGAGAGAGAGAGATCGCGAGCAGGGGAGGGGCAGAGAGAGAGGGAGGCACAGAATCGGAAGCAGGCTCCAGGCTCCGAGCCATCAGCACACAGCCCGACGCGGGGCTCTAACCCACGAACCGCGAGATCACGACCTGGGCCGAAGTCGGACGCTTCACCGACTGAGCCACGCAGACGTCCCTCAAGTTTTTAAAACATTTTTAAACGTTCTAAAGTGTGTTTATTACAGTTTGCCCCTCCAAGGCGAACCAGTAAAATCGCACTGGGGCTGCTGACGGAGGGCCTGAGCCAGATGCAGAAGGGGTGCCGAGCGTGCAGAGGGACAGAGGTGGGCACGGGGGGGACACCCCGCGTCCACTGTCCCCCTTACGACGCGGTGAGCGGAGGGACAGGGCGGAGGGGGATGCAGACAGATGCTTCTGCAGTCGTGCGTCAGTCGTGGGGGGCGGGGGTTCTTCAAGCTTGTCTCTTTATTCAGGATCTCCTCGGAAAGGACATTTTGGAATTCTGCCACTCGGAGGATCAGAGCCACCTGCGCGAGAGCTTCCAGCAGGTACCGCCAGGGCCGGCTGCTGACATGGGCCCCGGGTACCCTTTCGCCCCCGCACCTGTCGGGCAGGTCCAGCGGGGAGGGCGGACCCAGCCGGGAGCCGTGACTGGCAGAAGGGCAGGGGACAGAGAGGCTAATAATGTGCAGGGAGGCGGGGGGCCGGGGTGAAGGCTGCCGAGGCCACGTGAGGCGTTCAGGCCCCCACCCCCGCCCGAGTCCGCGACGAGAGTGCACGCGGGGCAGCATATTCGAGACGGTTTTGGCGGCCGGGGTGCAAGGAAGGCAAATGTGGGGGCACCTGCCTGGAGGGGGCGCCCTGGGAGCCGGACATCCAGGTGAGGGGTGCCAGGTGGGGAGGGGCCTCTGGACGCCCCGGGAGGGGCAGGGCGGGGGAGACAGACTCAGGACGCTCTGGGAGCCTGGGAGGAAGGCGCCCCCTCGCGGCCCCGCCGTCCGCTGCCTGGGGCTGAGCACCTGCTCCGGTGGGGCCCGGGCTCCGCGGGAGACCTGCGCGCTCAACTTGCTGGCCGCTTCTGCACAGTCGCGGGCGCGTCGCGTGGCCACATCTGGGGACAGGAGAGGGCCACTCGGGAGCAGGGGCTCCTAAGAGCACAGGGTGGATGCGTGGGAGTCAGGTGTCCCAGCGCTCAGCCGTGGCGGCCGGGAAGAGGTTCCTGCTCCCAGGCCGCGGGCGTCCCAGCCCAGGAAGGGAAACCGCGGGTTTTCCAGGATGAGGGCCTTTGAGTTCCTTCTTTAGGGGGGATGGCCGCTCGCCGCGTCCACGGCTGTGACACCGCTCCATTCACGCCCCGTGTCGCCGCCGGGCGGGTCTCGGCTCCCCCCCCCCCCCACTCCTCGCAAACGCCCCCGGGTCCTGCTTCTCCAAGAGCTGGGCCCTTGCCTCCCTTCCCTCTTGCTGTCCCCGTAGCGTCTCCCCAGCGACTTTGTCCAGGCGACAGCACCGACTGTGGGCGCCCAGGCACCTCGCACGCCCCTGCGCCGCGCCCACAGCCCTCGGCTCTCCGAGCCCGCCCCCCTGCACCGCCGTGGCCCCGCCCGCACAGGCCAGGAGCCCAGACAGCGTCCTCCCTGCTCCGGCTTTGCTGCCACACCCAGCGCTCACGTCCTGTTCCCCCCGGGACGTGTGCACAGCCGTCCCCTCTCCCTCCGCTCCTTCCTGCCCGCCTCGGCCAGCACCCCCCTCCCCACCCGCTCTCACTTTCTCCATTGTGGCCGCAGCCTTGCCGGTCTCCCCGCTCTACTCCCGCCCGCTCCACACCGCTGAAGATGCAAATCAGGCTTTGCCGTGGCCTTATTTACCCGTGCCGGTGGCTTTCCAGCACACCCAGAATCAGATCCGAGCTCCGCACCACAGCCGCAGGCTCGGCGTGACCCTCGCCCCACGTGTCTTATCCTCACGGGCTCACGCCACGCGGTCACACGGGTCTTCGGGTGCTGTTCCCCACCTCAGGGCCTTTGCACATGCTCCCTCCGACTAGAATGCTGTTCCCGCACTCTTCCCAGGACCGAGGTCTTCTTACTGATCAGGCTTTAACTCCTGTCCTCTCAGAGGTGTGGTCAGTGGCCACCATGCCACCCAAGAAAGCCCCCACCCTCCTTCTCTGCCCTCGTTTTTCCTCCACAACAGCTGATCCGGTTGGTAATTGTTTTATCTATTTGTCCCCTGATTGCCTTCCCCCCATTCCCTCTCTGAAACATAAGCTTCCTGTAGTCGGGCTCCACGTCTGTGCGTGTCACCATCACGTCCACCACGGAGCTGGAGCTTCCTCCTGGGTGGGTGGCTCTTGATAAAGTCTGAATGGACCGCGACCCGTGGCAAGTGACTTTCATTCCGGGAACACGTGAGAGGAGAGGCTGAAGCGTGTTGCCCGAGTCGTCCTCATGAGACGTGTTCGCCGAATCCGTGGAGATCGTTCTACACCTCGCGCTGGGTCTGCTTCCCTTTTCCGGGTCTGTGGCCACAGAGCCTCCCTGCCGGGTTAGTGACAGAGCCCTTGTCGCACACGATCTAAGGTAATCGTCAGCCCACGGGGGTCTGTAGGCAGCCCCACTTTTCAGGGCGGACGCCAGGACTCAGAGAGCTTCGGCCGCCGGCGCCAAGTCGCACAGCACGGCGCTAACCGGGGGGTGAGAACGCCGTTGCCGGCCCGTCCTGCCTGTCGCCACACCGCACCCAGGCCTCTCCGTCCGACAGCAGGCTGACGTGACCCCGCGGATGCTGCCGGAAGCCGGTGGTTTGGGGGCGGAAACAGGAGGAACGTAACACCCGACCCCGCGCGGCACCTGCTTACGGACCCCTCGCCCCGGGAGCGACCAGCTCACCCTGCGGGCAGGAGGCGAAGCCCGAGCCACGCCTGAGGGCCGGCGGCCCTGCGGTCACCGCTCGGCAGGCCACAGCCGGGTGGCCACGGGGACGTCCTGGAGCGCTGGCCTCGGCCCCTCGAATGTGTTCTTTGGGCTCCGGCCACCGGCGGCCGGGCTGGGGGACAGATGTTGATCAAAGGAAGCGGCTGGTTTTTCCAGAAGCGCAGAGGGGGCTGTGTCGGCCCACGGTCTGCCCTGGAACTCTGGATTTAAACCGAAGTGTGTGAGCGGCCCGGATGTGAGACCTCAGGGGGCCGCCAGGTTCCTGAGCGGTTTGGGTTTGGGGGGCCCGACGCAGGGGCCCCCAACTGCATCTGCCCTCGGCTCTGCTCTCGGACCCTCGCCGGGTTACAGGTCCCCCAGAGGTCAGGCGGAAGTGTGGGACCCCGAGAGACCCGGGGCCAGGACCCCGGCCCCCTCTGCTGTCTGCTTGCCCGCCGTGCACAGTGGAGCACCGAGTGCGGGGTGGCGGGCTGTGGCCGGCCTGCGTGGTCCGTGCGAGCCTGGCAGCCGGACTCAGCGTGCACGTCGATGCTGTACGTCCGGGAGCCCAGCCCTGTCTCCGTCCAGGAACCCTCTGCGGACCCCACGGCGTCCTGGCGACCCCGTGCCTCCTAAGCCTACGGTTTTGAGACGCGACAAGGACTGCTGGGTCTGGTTACCGCCGCTGACGTACCTGTCCTGGGACAGGGGCTCTGCCTCGGCCTCGGAGGTTCATGAAGACACAGCGGGCGGTGGGGGCCGGGGGATCCGGGACCCCCTCCTGCCTCCGCGCTGCTCCGTCAGGCCGTGGCGGGATGTTTAACTCCTTTGGGGCTCACTTTCCAGATCCACGCGGTGCTGTCGTGAGGGCCACGCGAGGTGGCTGGTGTCACAGGCCGAGCCAGGAACTTGGCCCCGGGGAGGGCGGGGGCTGCCGGCGCCCTCCCTCCGCTCCTTCTCCGGCTTTGCACCCGGGCGGTGCCTTGGCCGGTGTTTGTTCCGTGGAGCTAAAACCTCTCCCCCCATCTCGGGCATTCGGTTAAGAGACGCACAGCAGCTGCCTCAGGGAGCCACGACCCGGGGCTCAACATGTGGGAGGTGGCTGCCCTCTTCCCTGTGTTCTGTGCAGATTCAGAGAGTCTCCCACGGGACCCCCTCAGCGTGCCGGCCTCCGGGGCACGAGGCCTTGACCTGTGGTCCTGTGGGGAAAGAGCCAGCTTGGTGCTGGGACCTGCTGACGGGCAGTGACCCCTGAGGGTCAGGGTCTTGCCTGACCCCGCGTCTGCCTCCTCGAGCTCGGTGCCAGGAAGGGTCACCGCCCCCCTGGACATTGTTCTGGTTTCTGGATCACTCAGGGTTTCCCACCAGGGCGTCCAGCCCTCTCAGGTTTCATTCGTCTGGGTTCCCCAGGGGTGGTCGCTCAGGCGCGTCAGCCCAGGGCGTGGGGCCAACAGACCCATCAAGGAAGTTCAGATGATGTGCCTGCTCTGTGCGAGGGCGAGGCGGGGGGGGCGGGACTCAGGTCACCAAGAGGTCCCTGTCCCCAGGCTGTGCACAGACATCCAACCAGGAACAAAGTACAAGCGGGGGGCAGGTAAGGAAGAGGGGCCGGGCCCTCCGCGACCCTGGGACCAGGTCCCCGTTCTCATCTCTGATCACACTCTGGTCTCGTGGTCAAGCCAGCCCGGCTTCCCCGGGTCCAGAGCCTTCTCTGCCCCGACCAGCCCCAGGATCTGGGGACACAGGCCTGCGGAGAGGCATGCCGTCCGCCTGGCTTTGTTCCTGGGCTTTCTCCTGTTTATGCCGTAGCCGCGGGAGCTGGTCGCGAGGGCCGTGTGAGCACGCTCACAGCTCTGTGTCTCTGCTTGTGCACACATTGTGCGTGTACACGGAGCACAGGAGCGGGCACTCGTGGTTTGGCAGTGAGACCTTGCTTCCCGGCCGAGCTTTTCCCCCCAGAGTCGTCTGATCTCCGGCAGCTTACTTAACTTGTCCGAGACTCGGTATTAAAGCCCTACCCAGAGTGAGACCCACCTTACCAGCCTCCTGTGAGGACGTGCGTTTGGAGGTAGTTTGGAAGCCGTACCGCAGCGTAAAAGCAGTAACAGATCCGTGCGCGCACAGATAACACACATGAATTTATCATTTCGTTACCCTTCCTCCCGGAGAGCGTACGTGACCCGATTAGCAGCGTTAAACGGAGCTTAAGGATTTTTGTAATGCGACGTGGGAAGCAATAAATCCACTGCTATGATGTAACCCTACACCCGAGTGAGATCATTTCTTGGGGGGGGGGGGGGCGGGGACGGGGCACTAGTTGCAAACCCAGAGTACCCTAGCAGCCCCGGCGAAAAGGGAAACACTTGGCTTATAGAGTTTTGTGGCCCGATTTGGAAGAGCTGAGAAGTCCTGGTAGAAAACAGGTGTTTCAGAGAACGTGACAGAGGACAGCGCCTGCTTCAGGGGGAGAGGCCCCCTCGGCCCAGCCTTGCTCTCTGGCCGTCCCCTCGGGGTGTCTTTGCCGCGGCGCTCCGTTCTGAGCCCTGCCTCCCCCTGACTTCCTTCCTCCTCCGATTGTTTCCTCAGGTGGTCAAACTGAAGGGCCAGGTGCTGTCGGTCATGTACCGGCTCCGCACCAAGAACCGGGAGTGGCTGTTGATCCGCACCAGCAGCTTCACGTTCCAGAACCCCTACTCCGACGAGATAGAGTACGTCATCTGCACCAACACCAACGTCAAGTACGTGCTCGCCTCGCCCCAGCCCTGCTGGGTCCGGGTGCCCTCCCCGAGTCGAGGGCTGGTGACCTTACCCCAGGCCCTTTCCCCCCATGGGCTCCCCGCCCCTGCAGCTGGCGGTCGGTCCCTGTGGGCCCCTCGCTGCGTCCTCTGCCCCCGCCATGCTTCCGTCCCCCTTCTCTCCCCAGGCCTCCCTGGTTCCCTGCCTGGTGCGCCGGCCGCCTGTGCCTGGTTTCCGGGCCCTTCTGAAGCCGGGCGGGGAGCGAGGCTAAGGCCCTGGCAGCTCCGGGGCCCCGGGGCAGGGGGCTGGGGGTGGCGCTGCAGGGACACACGGTTTCCCTGGACATGTCCCTCCTGCTCAAGGCTCCGCAGTCCCCGGACCACCCCCGGCTTCACCCTGTACCCCACGCGCCTGGGCACGCACACCTGGGCCCCGGTCTGGACAGCCGGCTTCCTGTACCTCGAGTTGCGTGTCACGTTACTCCACAGCCCTCGCTTTCCCGTCTGCGCAATGGGGCGATAAGGCCTCTCCCCTGGGTTGCTGCGGGGAGTGAGTGGGGCCGGGCTCCCGGCCGGGACCAGGTCATGCCTCCTCCCTGTTATTCTCGAGGAAATGCAAGGTCAAAGAAGCAGCGTGAACAAAGGCCAGGGCGGTCCCAGCGTCTGCGGGCACTACGGCAGGGGCGCGGGGTGAGCTGGCGGGGGGGGGGAACAGTCCCTGAGTGCCCGCGCTGGCCAGTGGCACCCCTGTCCCGTTTTCCCCGGCTCCGCACTGAGCTGGTGGGGTCTGCTCCCCCTTCCAGCTCCCGACGGCCGTCCCGGCGATGCCGCCCCCAGGCAGCGGCCGTGGCCTCCTGGCTCGCTCGCTCGGTGCTCTGGCCCCATTGTGTCCCCTGCCCGCTACCTGGATTGGGGCGTTCCCCTTGGAGCCCCCCTCAGGGCGTCCTTCTGGGAAGCCCCACCCTGTGCCTGTGCCTCAGCCCTGCTCCTCGCCCACAAGGCACGGAGCCGGCCGGGCCCGGCCACCCGCTCGAGGTCCCTCCCGGCGGCTGACCTGGGTTTCCGCGTGGCCCCCGCCCGGCACGTCTGTCAGGTGACCTCGGGTCCCGCGTGCAGCCGGCGTGTGTGAAGCAGGCGGGCGGGACAGCGAGCCGGAGCGGGCCCGGTCGGTGGGGTGGGGTCCGCCTCGGTTGCCGCAGACGGTGTTGGGGCCGCGGGATCCCCTCTGCCACCTGCCCGCCGTCCGCTCTGGGGCCCTGGCGTGAGCCGTCCTGCTGGCTCCTCCCGGCTGCTTCCTGCCTGGCGGTGAACCGAGAAGCAGCGCCCGTGCACGAACCTCCTCCCGTCGGAGGGACCGAGGGGCTCAGCGTCCCCTCCTCTCCTCCCGCTCCTTCCCCCTCCGGGGCCCTCCCAGCGCATCCTCTGTCTCCCGTGGGCCACACTCCTTGTCCACCCCTGCCACGGGCTCTTCCTGAGACTCTCGGACGGGCACCCGCTTCCTGAACATTGAAGACCCCGGGCTTTCTGGTCTTCCAGAACTTTCTCTGCCCAGCTCTCTGTCGGGAGCCCCCCTCGGCCGTCCATCCCGTCGTAAGCCCTCACAGCCTGGCATTTGCTCCCACTTCTGTCTGCCTTTCTCTGCAGCCACGGGGACGGGGGGGGGGGTGGGATGGGGGGGGCCTGGTGTCAGCAACTCGCTCTCAATGCTTTCTGTCCCCGGGCTGTGTGGCCTCCTGCCCTCTATCCCCAGGCCGAGTGACCTCCTGCCCTCTGTCCCCGGGCCGTGTGGCCTCCTGCCCTCTGACCCCAGGCCGTGTGACCTCCTGTTCTCTGTCCCCGGGCCGTGTGGCCTCCTGCCCTCTGTCCCCGGGCCGTGTGACCTCCTGCTCTCTGTCCCCGGGCCGTGTGGCCTCCTGCCCTCTGTCCCCGGGCCATGTGACCTCCTGCCCTCTGTTCCCAGGCCGTGTGGCCTCCTGCCCTCTGACCCCAGGCCGTGTGACCTCCTGTTCTCTGTCCCCGGGCCGTGTGGCCTCCTGCCCTCTGTCCCCGGGCCGTGTGACCTCCTGTTCTCTGTCCCCGGGCCGTGTGGACTCCTGCCCTCTGTCCCCGGGCCGTGTGACCTCCTGTTCTCTGTCCCCAGGCTATGTGGCCTCCTGCCCTCTGTCCCCGGGCCACGTGGCCTCCTGCCCTCTGTCCCCGGGCTGCGTGGCCTCCTGCCCTCTGTCCCCGGGTCGTGTGACCTCCTGCCCTCTGTCCCCGGGTCGTGTGACCTCCTGCCCTCTGACCCCAGGCCGTGTGACCTCTTGCTTGCAAACGGGAGTCGATCTGTGCTGCAGAAACAGCACGCTCCCTTATTCTCTCCCGTATCTGAGACGGTCTAGTTGCAATAGGGTAAACTTGGTCACGTTGAGGGCTTTTGACTCCCTCCCTCCCCCGCAGACGTGTGATCTCTGGGTCTGAGTCCGGCTGTCCGACACGACAGGACGCACGTTCCCTGCGGGGTGTGGCCCCACGTGTTGCTCTTGACAGCCCTTTGGGGGCAGCGGGGAGGAGACCACCGGCGGGAGGAGCTGACAGCCAAGGGGACAGCGGCCCTCCCTGGGCGGGGACGGCGGGAGCTGTTCGCCGTGGGCAGCAGAGGGCAGTGACAACCGCCAGCCCTCTGGCCCTCCCCGCGTTCCTGCCTCTGGCTGGACTCGGCCAGCAGCGGCAGACTCCGCGGAAAGGTCCTTAACCGCCCTGTGTCCCGGGGGCAGGAGTGGGGGCGGGAGTGGGGAGCGAGAGCAAGGGGCCGACCTCGCCTCTGCAGAGCTTAGGGCCCGGGAGGGGTGAGGCTCGGTCAGCAGGCCCCGGCCTGGGGCTCGTCCTGCGTCCCGCCCTCCCGCGCACCTGCTGCAGACAGCCTGGTGGAGAAGAGGGCCCCACAGCGTCTCTCCTGGGACTCATGTCCTCCCTCCCTGCCTCTTCCCCTGTGCCCTGATGAGGCCGCCGCCCAGTCTCAGGGGACGTCCCTCCTCTTTCCGAGCAGCTCCCCCTGCCTTCCGTCCCGCCCCGAGGAGCCCTCTCCGTAGAGCACACCCCTGCTTCTGGACGGAGGCAGCCGCGGACGCCGTGAGGGGCATTCGGAGTCCTTCCCCACGGGCATGCAGACGGCACTCCGCCCGTGGGGGGCACTGGTAGCCCCACCCGGGTCGGCCGAGCCCGTGGAGCCCCCGTGCCTCCTCACCAGATCCCGGCTCTCCCAGAGGTCCGACGGCCCCCCTCGTGGCCGCTCGCTTGCTCTGTCCGGGGAGTGTCCCACGTGGATCGACGGCATCCCGACATCCCTGGCGCAGGGAGGCCACGCAGACCTTGAGGCTCTGTGTGCGTCTGTGAAATGGGGAGACCGCAGGGGCACCGCAGTGCAGGCAGGGAGAGGCCCCGGCTGCCCAGGGGCCCGCAGGGTGCAGGCGAATTGGCAGAGCCGTAAGAGACGAGTAGGGCGATACGGACAGTTAGGGTGTTTCTGCGGATCGTTAGATTGATTCTTTTTCCATGTTTTGAAATAGCAATTGTTTAAAAACCTGATTTTAGTGCTGCTGTTTCCCGGTGTTGTGGGTGCAGGTACAGACTCCTGGGGGGAAATCCCACGTTTTATGGCTCACCTTTCCCCTGGGCTCTCGCACCCGGATCTGGAGACCAGCCGCGGGTTCTTTCTTCCCGCATCCTGTCTCTGACGTCAGCACCCTGGGCTTGCGGACTCCTCTGTCCTCCCGTGGAGAATGTCCACACCGTGACCACCCAGACCCCGTGGGGCTGGCCCCGTCATTCCCCGGATCTAGCACGGAGCCTGGTGTAGACGGTCCAGGACGCTTCCTGGAACGGGGCCGGTCTGGACTGGCTTCTCAATAAGCTGGTCGCTGGTCCCCCAACGGGGCTCTCTTCTACGTGGTCTTCCCTTGGCGGTTGGGGGGTGGGGACACACGCCCAGGCCCACGTGAAGGGCACGGCCGCAGGTGAGTGGGGTTCAGACGTGCATCTCTCTGGCTGCTGAGAAGAATTCAGTTTGTCCCGTTTCTCGGGCCGCAGGATGAGAACTCAAAATGGGACTTGGAAGGAAGTAGGTCTGGGCTGTTTCGGGGACAGACTTGTTGTGATTGCTTCCCTCCGCGATAGAGCAGGCTGCCTGGAGAAGCGGCGGGTCCCCAGCAGAGAGGGCGCCCGGCGGCTCAGTCGGCTGAGCGTCGACGCTTGACTTCGGCTCGGGTCATGATCCCAGAGCCACGGGCTTGAGCCCCGCATCAGGCTCTGCGCTGAGCCCAGAGCCCGCGTGGGATTCTCTCCCCTCCTCCCTCTGCCCCTCCCTTGCGCTCGCTCTCTTTCTCTCTCTCTCTCTCTCTCTCTCCCTAAAAAAGAGAAGAGGGGGAAACAGAGACCGGCAGCGACCTGTGCCGTCCCTGTCTTGGTCGGGGGCTGTGGACCACACCGCCTCTGCTGACTCTGCCCCCAGGAGCGGAAGTGGTCAGTAAGCGGGGGGAGGGGGGGTCTTGGTCAGTGTGACCCAAACAGCCTGCACGTGGACCGAGGCAACCTAGCCACGCTCCGTCTACACCGCCCGCCAGTCTGGTGGCCCAGCCTGTTTGCCAGGGACGGGCCGACGTTCGCCTCCGTGGACAGGACAGCATGAGCTCCTTGCTCTCAAGCTTCCAGCTGGGGGGCCAGTAGAGGGACTGGTGGGGGGCCGCAGGGCAAGACTTCAGTGACACCCCCCTGCTCTGGGGTGGCAACTGGGCTCTGAGGCCGGGCTCCTGGCGGGCCTCACCCACCGGGTCCGGTCACCTGCAGTGGCCCAGGCCTTCCCAGGTGGGTGTCCCTTACGCTGTGAAATAGCCCCTGCCCCAAACCCTCTTTCGTCACCCGCTCCCCAGGGCACGGTCTCTCTTCTGCAGACGCCTGGCGTCTCAGGGCCTCGGCGCGCTCCGCCGTGAAGGGAGTTCAGAAACCACCCACTTGGAGTGGTAGCGGCTCCCTTTGTGAGCCCGGCGTGGGTCGCGGTGAGCGCAGGGGCCCGGGGTGCGCGGAGGGCACCGGCGTCCTCCGTGTGGAACTCTGCCGTGGGCATCTCCCCCGTGCTGGAACTTTCTGCGCAAGCCGCCGTGCTGTGTTGTTACCCGCTGCATCTGCAGTCGAAGAATTGATTGCCCTCCAGGTTCGTCCTAATTTGCACTCACTCTGTTTATTTAAGGATGAAAGTGTTTCCCTGCTTCCTGTGAATGTACATGTGCTGTGCGTGTCACGCGTACGTTTGTGCCTGAATTGTCCGTGTCCCTTAGGCTGACTCCTGGGCATGTGGTTCGGGTCAGCAGTCTAACCACATTTGCCTGGCGTTCTTGCCCGTGTGTGGACTGGAAAAAGACGCTCTCATCCTGCCCCATCGTTAGGCTCTGAGCTGTGGGGCTCACTGTCCCGGGAATGTGACCCAGTTTCCACCTTCTGAAACTTTGTAAAGCAGCCATTTCCTGTAAGGAGTCGTTTTCTGTCCCGAACGGGGCGGGGTGGGGGGGCCTGCAGAGCACAGAGCGGGGACCGGGGCATCAGGTCAGGTCCTGGCCGCGAGGCCACCACCCGGGAAGCCTCTTTGTACTGGGCGTGAGGTCAGGTAACGCTGTGAGAGTCCAGCGTGAGGGCTGGAGGGGGGGACATGAGGTCACGCCCCCCCCCCCATCCGGCTTACAGGTTGTCAGGCCAAGGGTTTCTTCTTTCCGTGTTGATCAGAACTTTGCCGTAACTGTTTTCACGTGGTGTCTTCTTACCCTGCGTGACATGAAATCGTTAACCAAAACGCATTTCCTAAATGTTGGCAACCTAAACTTAAAATACAGGGCTTGGAGTCTTGATTTGGGGCATTAAAAAATAATCACAAGGGGCGCCTGGGAGGGTCAGTTGGTCAAGCGTCCGACTCTTGTTATCGGCTGAGGTCACGATCTCACAGTTTTTGGGTTCCAGCCCCGCGTCAGCCTCTGTGCTGACCCCATGGAGCCTGCGTGGGACTCTCTCCTTCCTTCTCTCCCTCTCTCTCTCTCTCTGCCCCTCCCCTGCTCGTGCTCTCAAAATAAACTTTAAAAAGTCGTAAACTAAAACAAGTAAAAATTGAAAACCACTTAGAGGCCCATTGGGTGCCACCCACCGTCCCTCTGGGTTGGGGGAAGGTTCTAGTCCGGCCCCGCGGCCACCACGTCATGACCTCATCATGACTCTGTTGACCTCTCGTTCCACAGGCAGCTCCAGCAACAGCAGGCAGAGTTGGAGGTGCACCAGAGAGATGGGCTGTCGTCATACGACCTGTCGCAGGTGAACTTCTGGAAGGTTCTTTCCCAGTTGGAGCTGTCTCCGGGCCAAGGGTCGGGGGGGCTAAGTTCAACCCTTAGCTTGACGCCCTCAGCCCAGCAGGTGCTGGTGCTCTGTCCACCCACCGAGTGCAGAGACGCAGGTCCCACCCTGGGGGTGTCCTGGGACCCTCCTGCAGGGCTGGGCCATGGAGGGTAGAGGACACGTGAGGACGGGGCGGCCGAGTAGGGCCCGAGCTGCCCGTATGGGGAGTGTCCGGGGGCGACTGGGAGCTGCGGGGGCTCTACGTGAGCCCAAGGACCGGACCAGCAGACGCGGAAGCCGACAGAGGCAGTTCTGAGCCGCGTCACCCGTCCCCTTCCCGGCCGTCTGTCCTGCCCTGCACCGGGTCCCCACTCTGTCCACGCAGCCTCCCTCCCTCCTCCCTTCCCCTCTGTCCCTCCTCTTCCTTCTGCCTTTTCTCCCGCTGCTTCCGACGGCCGTGTAGAGAAATCACAAGGTGCCTCGGGGCTGGGCCTGTCACCCACGTTAGACTTCAAGTCCACGCTTCTGGTGTTTAGGGTGGTTGATTATCGGTTATCTCTCTGTAAGGGATCCGTGCCACTCTGCGGTCCCCGGCCCACACCGCACCTCCCGGTCTCCAGACGAGCCCCCCACCTCAGTAAAACCACACAGCCTGAACTGCCAGCGAGTGGGGGGGAGGGGACCCGACGGGGCTGCAGACACGTGCTCCGTGTCTCACACTCTGGATGTGGTTGTGTTTTCACGTGCCAACAGGTTCCTGTCCCCAACCTCCCGGCCGGCGTTCACGAGGCGGGGAAGTCCGTGGAGAAGGCCGATGCCATCTTCTCCCAGGAGAGAGACCCCCGGTTTGCTGAGATGTTTGCGGGAATCAGTGCGTGTAAGTTCCCGAACAGCGCTTACGTGCCGAGGCTGTGGGGCGTGTGGCCGCCGTCGGGCCGTCAAGGGGCGGCCATCCCGAGGGAGCGGGTGTGGATGAGCGCCGAGTACAGGAGTCCGAGTGGAACCCCTCGACTTCTGGCCTTGCCTCTCGTTCACCTGCCGCCTGGGGCCCTGGACCCCTCATCTGCTGAATTCGAGGGTTTGGAATAGACGTGCACACGGATGTCCACGGTTCACCCGGTGGCGGCCAGCGGGGGCCCGCCTGTGTCCGCCTCGCTCCCGGACGGAAGGGTGCCATTCTCGGCTTCCCACCCCCGCCCCCCAGGCAGATTTCCACTAAGATGAGCAGCCTGGAAACATCTCCGTCGTTCCAAACTTCAGAAAAAGGATCCCATTTTCTTGTGGTCAAGGACTTCCTGCAAGATTCAGTACAGTTGGGGTCCATCGAGGGGAGAAACCCGCCGGCCCACCCGAAGGAAGCATGGGAACGCTCATAGGAAGGGACCCCACAGCGTCCTACGGGACTGAGGAGCCGGGGCCGTTCGCGCAAATCCCAGTCCTCCGGACGTCGACACCTGTGGAGACCCCGCCGTCCTCCCGCTGGGCCGTGGACCAAACGTGAAGGAACGGGGAGGTGCCCGAGCCGCCTCCCTGGAGCACCACCCACGGGTGGGGCGTGGCCTCCGGTCTCCAGCACAGAGCACGCCCGTTAGCATCACCAGGAGGCTCTCCGCTGTTGGCTCCCGCGGGCCATCCAGACGCGCCGGCTGCGTCCACCCCCGTCTCTCCACGTCCGCGGACGAGAGCAGAGACGGCACGTCTCAAAGGGCCTCTCTTCCTCTCCGAGGAGCCGGAATGTCTGGCCGGATCCCCACGATATTCCTAGGGAACCCGTGTGAGGTTGTGATGTTACCCAAACACGGACACCTTCCCACCAGGATGACAGAACGGGGGACACGAGCCCCCGGGAAAAAGGAAAGGGAAGGAAGGAAAGCAGGAAATGCAGTGCTCCCCCCACCAGGCTGCGCTCACAGCCGGAAGCCGCAGAAGGGCTCCTCAGACACGGGCCGTCTGCCTAGGCTTCCGAGAAGACGGCTTCCAGACACTACACTTGTTCGCGACATGAATCGAAATGCAGAAGACCGGAACGGAAGCGGCAGGTTGAAAAAGCAGGAGTGTGAAGGACGAGGCACGCCGAGAGTCGGCGCAAAGATTGTCGGAAGGTGCAAAAGACGCAAAGGATAAATAAAAACCCGAATCGAACCCATTCAGCAAAGATCTAGGTGCATCCTGGGTTGGGGGCCCTACACAGACGTTTCCCATCGGCACGTGCTGGTTTTTTTTCTCTGACGTTTATGGAGAAACCCAGCTTCCCGTGGGTCTAAAGATAGCCACTCTTGAAAGGAGAAAAGGAGAAGCAGGAAGGAAGTCTCACAAGAAAAGACGAGGACATTTTTAGCAAATTGCAAGATACTCAGAAAAAAAGCGAACTGGTAAGGAAGCGTGAATATCACGAGCGATAAACTAAGCTGGTGTTCAGGGGCCCCTGACCAGCAACTCCTGATTGACGTGCTGCCGAAATACGCCGTAGCCCAAACGACATGACGTGAAACCCTTTAACCCGGAGGAGTGGGGGCGTGGTGCCCTCGGAGGCAGCTAAGAGCCGTGGGCCAATATGGTTATCTTTTTTTTAAGTTTATTTATTTTAAGAGAGAGAGAGAGACTGGGGGCGCGGGGGCGGGAGAGGGAGACAGAGAATCCCAAGCAGGCTCCACGCTGTCCCCGCAGAGCCCCGCGCGGGGCTCGATCTCACGAACCGTGAGGTCATGACCTGAGCCGACACCAAGTCGGATGCCTAACCGACGGGGCCAGCCAGGCGCCCCGCTGAGATGGTTAACTTCTACAGATACGATGCAGATACGAGCGGGACCCGAAGGCGAAGGTACATGTGTCATGAGCCTCGGAACACGGGAAAACCAAAATAGGTAGGAACACGAGAAAATCCTGATAGAGCCAGATTTTGCAGCGGTCAAGCAGGTCAAAGCCGTAGAGCGAAAAAGGACGCAGAAGACTGAATGATAAAACCGAACATTTTTACATACCTGTGTCCACGTATAGTCTCGTACCCCACAAATGTCTTAGAGCGCTTAGGAAAAAAATGCGTTTCTCATTTACCCAAACCACCCAAACCCCTGAGTGCCTAAGAAAATAACAGCTTACGTTGAGTGGATGGTCACAAGTCCCTGGGGCACCCGTCTCCTGAAACCTTTAGCCCCTCTCCGCCTGCGGACCGGTCAGAAGCACACACGTAGGAGTCCAAGCCCCTCCGTGCTGTGGGGTTTTCGCTGCAGCCAAGGAAACGGACCCAGAGGCTGCCCAGCGCCTCGGTTTATCGGCCCGTCACAGAGGTAGTCGGCGCGTGGTCAAGGAAGCCCGCCCTCTCCGCCCCAAGTCCACGAGCCCGCGTGTCCATCCCTGCTCATGACCGCCCAGTGGGGGACCCCCCCCAACTCTGCGTGTCCCCCCCACCTCCCAGGCCACAGATGGGTACAGGCGAAGGGTCTGTCAAGGCACGAAATAATTGCCCTGTAACTAACTTTAACCTCCCTTATCCCGGTGTCTCGTGGGTGGGCCGGCAGGTGTGTGGAAATAACACGTGTGGGAGTTTCGAGACTGCAGGGAAAGGAGCCCCTCAGTCACAGGTGCAAGGCCACGCCCGTGACAAGCAGGGCGGCGCTGGGGTCCACGCTCAGGGGGTTGGGGCCACTGCCCCGCGCTTCCTCCGTGGGCTTGGGAGGAAACCGTGTCCGAGGAGGAGCTTCCTTCTGTTGGTTCTTTCCGTCATCCCGACCCTCGGGAAGGGCCTGCCCTCCGGCAGCGTGTGGCCCAGCCCGGGTGTTGGAGGACGGCCCGTGCCCTCGTGCGCAGAGAAGGCGCGTGCGGCCGGACCGCCGGGATGCGTCCCGCTCGAGGACACCCGTCCTTCGCCTGCTCCCCGGCTGCCCCCCGCCTCCCATAGTCTGGAGGGCAGGGAGCCCTTGACCGTGACCTTGCCCTGCCTTTCCTAGCGGAGAAGAAGATGATGACCTCAGCCTCTGCGGCGGGAACCCAGCAGATCTACTCCCAGGGAAGCCCGTTCCCCCCCGGGCACTCGGGGAAGGCCTTCAGGTACGTGCTGGGAAGGGGCCGGGGCGGGGGATGCCCCTCACCAGGGAAGCCCTGGGTCTCAGAGCTCGGCCCCGTGCGCGGCGAATGCTGCAAACACCGGTTAGGGGCTGCTGCCCTCTGGGCCCTGGGCCGGGCGGGGGTTCTGGTGGCTCTGGTCCCGCCCCGGGAGCGCCCAACGTGTTGCTATCAGATGCATTGCTATCGCCGGCTGGGGAAGGGGGGTCGGGGACTGGGAAGAACGGCCAGAGGGGAGACGGGCTGCCCGCAGGAGGGTGTGTGGGTCCTACGTGCACCCACCAAACATCCAGCTCTCGGGGAGAACGGTCCCAGGCCCCAGCCCAGGCGGGCAGAGGTCCCCGTACAGCCCGGCCACCGGGTGGCTTGGCCAGAGCCTAAGGGAGCGTCAGCTGCGGGCAGGGACCGGGACCGGGCAGGTGGGACTGACCGCCCCGGGGGAGGGGGCCCTGCCAGGAACCTGCCCTCACGAAGGAGGCGCAGGCTCACGCTTCCCCACTGGGCCGCGGACGGACCTGGAGAAGCAGCTCGGAGCCGAGCGCAGGGTAGCAGGCTGGGATCCCGCGGCGGCCGCGGCCCGCCCTTCAGCGGGGTGTCCTGGATGCGGCCCGCTCCGGGGCTCTGGGGAGCAGCTCCCCGGTCCGGACAAGAAGGCGGCCGGGCCAGCTGCTCTTGAGCCCTCGTCAGCGCCGGCCGCCCCTCCCCGCGGCACAGTGCGGGAGGCTCCAGGCTCCTCTCCTGCCGCGGGGTTACGTGCCCCCCCGCGCTCGGCACACGGCGACGGCCACGGTTCCGTGCCAGGCCCTGCACCACTCCCAGCCCGGGCGGGCGCTCACCGCGTCCTGGCGACACTTGCCCGTCCCTCTGTACAAGGGGCGGTGGGGAGGGGGCAGAGGCCAGAGGTGAGGAGTGGCCAGGCCTAGGTAGCACATCCGGGGAAGGCCCGGCCGGCTCCTGAGCCGAGCCTGGAAGCCGAGCTCAGCTTGTCACTCAGTGGGGTGATGGGGCACGCGGGCCTCGGGAACGTGCCGAGCAAAGCCTGGGCGGCGGGAGAGGCTCCGAGTCTGGGGGACGCAGGAGGGGACCGCGGAGGCCTTGAATACCGTGCCAGGGAGCCGGAGGGGAGAGGCTTGGGGAAATGGGTCTGGGAGAAAGTCGGGGGCGGTGTGTCGGGGGAGAGCGGAAAGTGAGGCTGGAGATGGTTCTTAGGACAGATGGTCCAGCTTGAGACGCTGAGCTGGGCTGAGGCTGTTGTCATAGAAGCAGAAGTTGGAGGGCAGTTACAGAGGAGAGGCAGGCTGGCGGTGTGGGGAAGGAGTCAGGGGAAGGCGCCAGCCCCTGTGCAGAGCCTGGCATCGGGAGGCATTTGCTCACTGCTCATCTATGGAGTGGATGGATGGGTGGATGAAGAAGGGATAGAGGGAGGGAGGGAAGGAGGGATGGAGGGATGGTGGATGGAGGGAGGGAGGGAGGGAGGGAGGAAGGGAAAGAAGGAGGGAGGGAGGGATGATGGATGGAGGGAGGGAGAGAGGAAGGGAAGGAGGGAGGGAGGGAGAGATGGAGGGATGATGGATGGAGGGGGGGAGGGAAAGAGGGAGGGGTGGAGGGATGATGGATGGAGGGAGAGGGAGGAAGGGAAGGAGGGAGGGAGGGAAGGAGGGGTGGAGGGATGATGGATAGAGGGAGGGAGGGAGGAAGGGAGGGAAGGGGGGGGAAGGAGGGATGATGGATGGAGGGAGAGGGAGGGAGGGAAGGAGGGGTGGAGGGATGATGGATAGAGGGAGGGAGGGAGGAAGGGAGGGAAAGGGGGGGGAAGGAGGGATGATGGATGGAGGGAGAGGGAGGGAGGGAAGGAGGGGTGGAGGGATGGTGGATGGAGGGAGGGAGGGAGGGAGGGAGGGAAAGAAGGAGGGAGGGAGGGATGATGGATGGAGGGAGGGAGAGAGGAAGGGAAGGAGGGAGGGAGGGAGAGATGGAGGGATGATGGATGGAGGGGGGGGAGGGAAAGAGGGAGGGGTGGAGGGATGATGGATGGAGGGAGAGGGAGGAAGGGAAGGAGGGAGGGAGGGAAGGAGGGGTGGAGGGATGATGGATAGAGGGAGGGAGGGAGGGAGGGAAGGAGGGAGGAGGGATGATGGATAGAGGGAGGGAGGAAGGGAGGGAAAGGAGGGAGGGGGGGGAAGGAGGGATGATGGATGGAGGAAGGGAGGGAGGGAGGGTTGGATGGATGCTCATGAGGCCTTAACCCTGTGGAATGGGCTGAATTTGCTGTAAACCTAAGGGGCCCGCGCTCGTTTGAGGGGGAAGAGTGTGGGGCGAATGGCAGTCAGAGGTGGCCCTGAGCCCTAGCACAGTGGCCTTGCTGCACATGCCCAAGCGTGTCCTCACCCTGAGTCCTGCCGTGGTGCTGCCGGCCTTGGCCCCGGCCCGTGTGTTCCGAGACAGGGGCCCCTGGGGAGGGCCGGGCGCGGGGCCGGCCCTCCTCTGCCAGCGCCCTCCCGGGGGTGGCGGGGTGGGGGAGAGGCCCCTGTAGAGGACCGTGGTCAGAAAAGGCCTTCTGAGGCCGACTGGGAAAGGCGCCTTGTGTGTGAAGTGACGAAGTGTTTTCTGGGGGACGGGAACGATGTCCCCTCGTCACGGCCGGGACCGGAGGGCTCTGATGTTCTCCGGGCCTCCCTGGCTGGAGGGGAACCGGATGGCATAGACGAAAGGCTGTACCTCATGAGTGACACTGTCCCCTCGCTTCTCTACTGGTCTATAAACTGCCTTTCTTCAAAACCCACCAGAGCCTTCCGTGGTTAGCCCCGTCCCCCTCCCCCGACTCCCCCCCGGGCCCCCAGCGCTCTGGCCCCAGCGGAGCCAGGGGGAAGGGCCTGAAGGGAGGCAACGGTCTCTGGCCACCGTCCGGTCTTTAATGAGCTTGTGGTATAATCGGTGTGGCTGGAAAAAGCTCTGGGCGTGGGGATGCGCCCCCTGTGACACACACACAGCAGGCGTGGGGGGTCGTGGGGAGCGAGGGGGGCGGCGGGGAAGTGTGCTCTGGGGGCTGGGCGAGCCCCCCCCCCCCCCCGCAAGCTTTCACTCACATCCTCTCTCGTCTGTTCCACGGGAACCAGCCGACAGCCTGTGGCCCGTTTGCTGAATCCTCGGCCCCGTGGGCGTCCCCTAAGGGACACATTAACCAGAGCGCAGAGCAGCCATCCACGCCGCCGGGCTGATTTTCGTTCTAAGGAGCTGCCCCCTCAGAATCTTCTGCGGGGAGCAAGAGACACACGGGTGGGGTCTGGGCCACGGGGAAGAGAGAGCGGGCCCTGCTGGGGCCAAAGAGGCAGAGTGCAGCGGTGACGGGCTGGGGGCCTTTTTGTCCCGTGACGTGCTGCCCTGGAGAGACGGACGGACGGACAGAGGCCGCACGGGGGATTGAACAGGAGGGCCCAGGGACCCGCGTCGCGGGCGAGGGGTCTCCCGGGGACAAAAGCGACTTCGTCTCTCGTAGCTCTTCCGTGGTCCACGTGCCTGGTGTGAATGACATCCAGTCCTCCTCGTCAACGGGCCAGAACATGTCCCAAATCTCCCGACAGCTGAACCAGAGTCAGGTGGCGTGGGCAGGGAGCCGGCCGCCCTTTCCCGGACAGGTACGGGCCTCAGTGAGGGCGTTGCCCCGGGTGCCAGGCTGCTGGGAGCCCCCGGCCCTGGGACACGCCCAGCCCCCCGGTAGTCGCCATGAGGCGGGTGTCCACTGTGGAGTCTGCCGAGCCCAGCGCCCCGAGAGCCCCGCTCACTGCGGGACTGGGGGCAGGTTCAAGCAGACCCGCCCCAGAGACGCGGGGCCCAAGTCCTGCAGTTCCTGGGCCCACACACGCTGGCCCGATCCCAGGCTCGTGCCCAGTTGGCCAGGAGGGCCACGGGGAGTCACCGTCGGCCACTGGGGTGGCAGCGACCCACCTGGGGCCTGCTGGTGACACCGCCCTCCTCTCTGCTTTGTCCCGATTGTAGCAAATCCCTTCCCAGTCCGGCAAGACTCAGTCGTCTCCCTTTGGGATCGGAACGAGCCACACGTACCCAGCAGACCCCTCTTCCTACAGCCCTCTCTCCAGCCCAGCTACGTCCTCGCCCAGCGGGAACGCCTACTCCAGTCTCGCCAGCAGGACTCCGGGGTTCGGTAGGTGGGGCGTGAGGGCGGGAGTTCCCGGGGGAGCCGCAGAGTGCTTTCTGCACATCCCGAGTTCGGGGGACCGAGCGCCCAGCTCCCAGAGCCCTGGGACCAGGTCTGGAGGTTTCCAAGCGCCTCCTGTCCAGCTCCGGGGGTCCGGTGGTATTCCTAAGACACTGGCTGCCTGGGTCTTGGCTTTGTGGGGTGACTGGCATTTCCAAGGCCCTGGGACTATACTCCTGTGTGCCGCTGCGTTCTGAGCGCTGTTTCAGCCCTTTTCGGTCCTTGGCAAGGACGTTCAGGTGCCCCGCGTCAAAAACACCATAACCTTGGTTTCCAACAGCCAGGGAACAGTCGTGAGGATGGCCAATTGTATAAAGACGGTCGTGTGTGAATAAGAGGCACTGTGATGTTCTCTCTCTTGTTAATATGCAAAGAGGGGCCCCCTCCCACGTGAGAACACCTCTCCCAGCTCCTCAGGCCGTAAAGGGTTAAGTGGCCGCTCCTTCTGGTGCAAGTCCCGGGGGCCTTTGCTCCTGCTGTGTGGCTTGTGTGGCTGGCGTGGGCCGGGGCTCCGCTTCACATCGGGAGGGGCTGGGGAGGGGCCCGGGGCCCGGCCCAGCATCCTGAGCTGACGCCCGCCCGCCTTCTCACAGCGCGGTCGCCGGTGACAGCCAATGACATGGCCCTCGGGGCGCCTCGCTGCTGATCGGGATTTCCATTCCAGGCCGGAAGCTCCCCTTTGCGCGTCTGTCGGCCTTAGGGACGAGGCCGTGTCCCTCGCCCGCACGCGGGGTCATCCGCCGCACCCCACGTCTTCTCCCACCCCCGCCACTCGCGGCCCCGCAGCCCCTGCGGCACGAGGTCGTGGGCGTGGCGTTCCGTGACCTCTTGCGGTCACTGCCGCGTGGCTGCAGCTCAGCTCTGCGGCCTCTGTTCACTTGGAGCAGGTGCTCGTGTGGGGCCTCAAGCTCCCCCTGCCGGCTGGTTCCGTGCCGTTTCAGGAAGGACAGGCCCCGAGCCGCTGCTTTCCAGGCCCCCGGGCACCCAGCTCGGAAGCCACCCCGGTCCCCGCACCCTCACCTCCCGGCGGTCTCTGCCTCCGGCCCCGGCCCCTGGGGAGCGGTCCACCTGCCTCGCCCTGAAGGGGCCGGGGCAGACCAGGCGTGCAGGCACCCGGTGCTTCCTGGGAGACGGGAGGCCTGGCCCTCGGTGCGGCATCGAGGCCGGGAGATGCATGGGCACCGGGAGACGGGCAGGGCAGCTCTCTGGGGACAGCAGCCTCGGTGTGACACAGGCCCGGGGGGCCGCCGGGTCTGGAGGGTCAGGGGAGAGTGGGTGCTCGTCCTGGCAAGGCCACAGCAAAAACAGCGGGGGCCCCTGCGCTGCCCTGGCGATCTGGGCTCTGATCTCCACCTGGCAAATGCGGGCTCTGAGCTGTAGACGTAGATGAGACACGGGAGGGACACAGGCCCCGGGCTGAGGCCCCTGCACGACTCGACGGCCAAGAGCAGCCCCACACAGACGGGGCTCCGGGCTCAGCAGGCGCCTCTGCATTGCGCTCACGCTCTCCTGCCCTCGGCGATCCCAGTGGGAGTCACGGCCGCGGCTGACTCTGGACGCTCTGTCTGCCCGGCCCTCGGCACGCGAGAATCCTTCAATGCTGCCGGAAGCCCTAAGGGGGGACATGCCTGATCGCTCCCATTTCACAGAGAAGTACACTGAGGCGCGGTGAGGTCCCCTCGGGCTCTGCTCGCCAGCGTCTTCCCATCCGCTGTTCAGGGCGCCTTAGAATCGGGTGGGGATCAGTGTCCCTGCGGAGGTCTCTTGGTCTGTGTTAACGAGAGGGCCGGGACCCCCTTGGCCGGGTGCGTGGAGAGCGGTTTCCCGTGGCCTTCCCTCTGTCCCTCCTTTGCTGACGGTGGCCCAGCGAGGGGGCCGTGGCGGGCTTGGAAGCCAGGCCCTGGGGAGGGGGACAGGAAGCTGAGGGGGAGCTTGGGACAGGGGTTGGTCTTGAGGGGGGGTGCCAGCACCATCCAGACGAGGCGCTCGCAGGGGCCGGCCAGCGGCTGGTGTGGGCAGGAGGCCCCAGCACAGGTGTGGGGGGCTGGGGGCAGGCGGGGCGGGGCGGGGATGGGGAATGTGCAACGTGTCAGAGACCCATAGCTCTGCTCCAGGGGCTTCGGGGACACGGGGTCCGTGGGGACGGGCTTCGGGCAGGGTCAGAGAGAAGAGGGTGTTCGAGGGGCTGGTGAACAAGGATGGGTGGTCCCGAGCACGGTGGGAGGGGTGCAGGGAAGAGAGCGGGGGAAGGGACAGAGCAGCCCCCACTAAGGTCAGACTCAGCAGTCATCGAATGAACCCAGGACTACAACCCAGCCGCGTCTAGCCGTGCAGTGGACACTCCCCCGGGCCCCGTGTGCGACCTGAGTGGCTCCCGGGCCCCCTCTGAGGGCGCAGGCCGGACGGCCGTGCGCGGGGCCTGCTGGTTGGGCCTGGAGGGTTCGCAGGCCCGCAGCCCCCCTGCCCACAGTACCCGGCTCAGCTGGTTGCCCGGGGCCAGATACCGGGGTCCCGACTGCCCTGTGTCACCGGCGGGAGCAGGCGAGCTGACGGCCGGCGCCCCTGGCGGCCGGCATGACCGAGGTCTGGCACAAACAGGCCAGCGCTCCAGTGGGCTCCTCAGGACAGCCTGTGGACCGAGCTCCTACCTTGAACGGGAAAGCGGCCCTTGTGGGTTCTGGCACCTTCTATGAACCACACGCTCATTTGCTCCCCGGGTTTCCCGGCGTCTGCCCAAAGCGCTCCCGCCCTGGCAGGCCTGGTGACGCGCCCTGAGCTGCGCTGCCGATGCGTTTGCATTTCCAGAACTGGTTTCAGCTTCTGCTCAGCCTGGGTCTCACCCCGCCCGACGAGGAGGTCCAGACGCGGAACTGGAGCCACTTCCTGGGGGCTGACAGGTGCGAGCGTCGCCTCCCTGTGGAGCTAAGCGGGAGGGGCGCGGTCCGGGTCCAGGCAGGACGCAGAAACCACACCAGCCACGGGAACCGGGACGCTCGGTATAAAGATCCTTAACTAAGAGGAGGCGGTGAGAGACGCGGCCTGAGGAAGACAAGGTGTGGCGAACGTGGGCGCCAGCTTCCCGCTCAGAGAAGCGGGTTGCTCCTACGACCCAGGAATCCACGCGCTTCTCAAGGTTGTGAAGTTTGGTCTGGAAGCCCACCCGTTTGCCCGGATGGCAGCAGCCCGTAGCACGCTCTCCTTGGACCGCGGGACTGGCGGGCTGGGAGCGGCCAGCGCCGCGTCACCCGGGAGGGGTCACCTTGTAGTCACGGCGCATCGTGGAGTCTGCCCGTCACCCGCGCGGCTCGGGAAACGGTGTCTCGGTGGCAGAGGCTGGAAGAAGGTCCTCCCCCCGGGCCTCCTGGCGGACGGCAGTGAGTCCCTCCTGCAGGTCACTGCCTGGGAGGGACCTCCCCCGGGAAGACCCCGCAACGGGAGGTCCGGCTTCCGCGTCCCCCCGACGCCGCCTGGCTCCCCTTGCAGCTGTCGGCGGTCCTGGCGGCCTGGTCGCTCATCTGTCCTCCCCAGGGCACTGGCCAGTCTTGGTCACCACCGTGGCCCCAGCACTCCGCTCAGCGGCAGGTGCACGGTGGGCATTGGATACAAACGCTCGGTTTACCAAGCGAATGCACGGGGCGTCCGCGTCAGAACGGGGCTCCGGCATTCACAAGCCGGATGAGTCGGGCCAGTTCGTTCCCTGGCGCCTTAGAGCCTCGGTTTCCTTGTGTGGCAAAGGCGGGTAACGGGCCCGTGTCTCAGGGTCAGAGGGAAGAGTAAGTGACACGAAGCGACTTTTCCTGTGGCGAACGTTTAAGAAGGAGCATTTCCCTTCCCGGCAGTTTAAGGATGTTTATTCTGAAACCCGCGTCTGTCATCAGCAGAACTACGCCGACCGTCCTGCAGCCTTCAGCCCCTGCCGCCTGGCCCTCCGCGGGGCGTCACGGGGCTGACGCAGGAACGCGCATGGGTTTCATCACAAGCTGACGGTGGTCGGGAAGCTTCAAATGGGAGGAGGAGGAGAGGGTGACGGGAGGTTCGGCCCTCTTTCCGCTCCTTTCCGTTCTTCTTTCCCTCCGCAAATACGTCCGGAAGTCTCCAGTATCGAGAACTGGGGGGACCCTCGGTGACGCGTGACCTGGGGCTGGGTCAGCGTAGTGGCGGCCCCGCCAGGAGGTGACGTGAGGCCACAGGCAGGCTGGCATCCGATCGGGCGCTGCGTTCAGGGAGACGGCGCAGGGGAGTGGACGTGAGCCGGAGGAGAGAGCCCACGGCCGAGCCTTCCCCGCCCGGGGGCTCTGAGGGGGAGAGAAGCTGGTGTGGCCCCCAGGCCGGGCAGGTGATCCCGCAGCCCAGAGAAGCAGGGCTGTGCGCGTCCACCCACCGGACGCAGGGGTGGCGTCCTGACCGCCCGCGGCCTCCACCTGCGCCCCCTCCGCCCCGCGTCCGCCTCCAGGCGCCCTCACGTCGTGCACCCGTTGCCACGGCGGCCGCCTCGTATCTGGGCTCCTCTGCTCTCTGTGCGCTCGCCCCGGGCGGTGGGGCTCCCGGATGCACGGGGCTGTGCGGCCGCTCCCCTGCCTGCGAACCCCCGCGGGTCCCTGCCACCTGCACAGCGGGGGACCCGAGCCTGGGCCTGCCCTCCGGCTGGTCACACTCAGGCCCTTATCCCCAGAGCCGCCACTGGGTCCCCGGGCAGAACACGCCCTCCTCACACCCACGTCTTTGCACAGACGGATCCCTGCGTCGGGGACGCTCTTCAGCCCTGCCTCCGAGCTCTGTGCCGTCAGCTCCTGCCCCTGGGAGCTTGTCCTGGATGCGGGGACGGGTCAGGTGCCCTCCGAGAGCTGGCTTTGTCACTGTCGCACCCTGTCACGGCAGCCCCCGACTGCGTGGCCCTGCCTTTCTGTCCCCTCCCTGCCCTGCCGTGAGCTCCTCCAGGAGGGGCCGGCTTCCTGGCCTGGGCCTACCTGCAGGGAGCCGGTGTCAGGGCAGGAGCTCAGGACCAGTATATGGGGGGTGGGGGGGGGGGCAAGGTTAAGGCCGTAGCCGGAAGGAAAGATGGAAGGAATTGATTCACGGCGGGCAGAACCCCAGCAAGGACTCACTGTGGTGGCAAAGTCCTGGGGCCTCCCGAACTGCGGTCCCTCCCCCTGAACACTTTGTGGGGTCGCCTGTGGTCAGTGTGGCCGCTGGAAAGGGCAGGATGGGGCCTGTCCTGCTACCCAGAGCCTGACGGAGAGCTCATTGCCTGCAACATGGCACCAAATGGTTTACAAGAGAGAAAGTTCGAGGTGTTTTTTTTTTTTTTTTTTTTTTAGCGTGCTCCCAGATAAACTGATCCTCTTAGGTTGAATCTTCAAAATATTTTAGACCGACTTCTGCTCATTTTTCCTGCTTGGTTTTTCCATTGGGTGTTTGTTGTAAAGTGTAGACGGAGACAAGCTGCTCTCCACACAAATTAACGTGCCACTTCCTGCAAAGAGGCCCATCTCCGGGTCTGAGCCGCGCCCCAGTGCCTTTGCTCACACGCCACCTGGAAACACTCAGGGACGAGCCAGCGGGGCCGTGGCTCGGGGCCCCCGTGGAAGGCCCTCGCGGCTTCAGCGCGGTGAGGTTGGCGGAAGGCAGGGCACGCTGAGCCGAAACTCTCCCTCGGGCAGAACCAGACTTTTCAGAGAACAGCCCGGGGGCTGCAGCAGCAGAGATGGCTTCTCCCTTCTCGGGGCTGCAGGGGGGCGGCCCGGGGTGGGGGGGGGGGCCCGGACCCCGCAGACAAGCCCCCCAGCAAAGCTCCAGAGGGCACGGAGGGCTCCAGGACCGAGCCCCCGGTGCCCCTGCCGGTGCGCTCCGCGGGGACCCGCCCCCTGCACCGAGTGCCGGCGGTTGGCATTGACTTGCTACCCGTGGGTCGGTGCGAGCCGGAAGGGGACGGCGGCCGGCTCTGGACGGAGCGTGCCTTCCAGACGCGGGGGCCTCTGGGCCGTGGCAGGTCCGGCGGAGCCGCGGCTCGGCCCTGAAGGCGGTGTCCTGTGCGTGGGCTCTTTCAGCTGAGAGCGGACAGAGCGGCGGGCAGTTCCAAGGGCGGCCCTCGGAGGTCTGGTCCCAGTGGCAGAGCCAGCACCACGGGCAGCAGAGCGGTGAGCAGCACCCCCACCAGCAGCCCGGTCAGACTGAAGTGTTCCAGGTAAATCGAGCGAGCACCGCCTTGTCGTAGGTACCGGCACCTTCTCTCTGCTTCCTTTCCCCTGCCCCCTGCCACAGCCCCGCCTGCTCCGTAGAGACCTGAGTTCTGGCCCAGCCCCGGGGACGGGGGCCGGGAGCCCGGGCCTCCGCTGCCCTCTCTGGTCGGGGACACCCGGGCATCACGTGGCCGTCCGTTGTGGGAGACGCTCCCGGCCACGCCTCGTCCCCTAGCCCCGCGCGCCAGTGCTCTGCCCCCTTGGGGTTTTTCTGGGTCCATCTTCGGCCACAAGTTTCCCCGGGAGGAAGGTTCCAGATGGAGGCGTGAGCTGATTGACTCCCCCTGAGCCCAGTGCTCGGCCCATCCCACGGGGCCCGCACGAGGAACAAGCACCGAGGCACCTTCCGTTGTGCCCGGAGCTCCAGGTCCGCCCTGCAGAGCACGGATGCGCAGGAAGCACGTGGGGGGGAGGGACTTGAGGCCCCCCCCCCGGCCCGTAACCCCCCTCCCGAGGGGGCTCTCTCCTCGTCCCCAGCGCCTCTCCCACCTAGCCGAGCGACACCTTCGCAGACAGGGGTCTAGAACCCAGATGTCCCTCTAGGTCTCCAGAGGGGCAGCGTTCTGACCTCCTTCCTCCGTCCTTACGCCGCACAGCAGCCGCGTGGCGCAGAACTCCCCAACCCGGCTCTTCGTGGTCACGAGGCTAAAAAGAATTCTTGGTCGAATAAGCGCGTGAAACGCTGGTTAAGCAAAGTTGTGCGGTTTCTTGACTTATCAGAGGCTTTTATTATATTAATGAAGACTGAGGCTATTTTAGGCGGTAGGCGGAGTGCGTATGCCTTGTTCCCCACAACCGCTCGTCCACACAGTCCTTTTCTCCCAGAGTGTCTCACGGGCCAAGAATTTGAGAGAACACGCCTTGGGAAATTTTCCACAGGGGATTGAAATACTGGCTGTGCCCATTGTCTGGATGGGCACTCTGAGGCCGGCCGAACTTGAAGGGCCTGTTACAAGTGAAGCTTCAGGACGCAGGCATTTGGCCCCGCCCCCGGAACACGCACAGCCTTGCTCCGGGCCCTGATAGGTTCACCCCACCGATGGGCTCCTGTGCGCCCTGCGTCCTGGCTTTACATAAACGCGGGTTATGTCCTGAGGCTCGGTTTACCTGCTGGGATGACCCCGCCCCCCCAGGGGGTAGCGGCTTCCGGGTGTGGACATCTGAGGCCCCCCTGAGACCCCTGGGCTGCCCCAAGGAAGGTGAGCGTGAGGGGGAGCGGCAGGCTGGGCTCCTGGGACACGCAGGTGCCCAGGAGGGTGAGCTGACCGCCCTCGGCCTTCTCTTCTCCCCTCCCGCAGGACATGCTGCCCATGCCCGGAGACCCGACCCAGGGGACCGGCAACTATAACATCGAGGACTTCGCGGACCTGGGCATGTTCCCGCCCTTCTCCGAGTAGCGGCGGGCAGAGTGCGGCTGGCGCTGGGCGGCGTGGCTCCTGTCGTGACCGCGCCACCCACGCGGGCGGGGCCCCCCCGCACCCTGCTTGCCCCGCCCGCCCCGCCACGGTCCCCCCCAGCAGAAAGCGTCTCACCCCCGTGCTCCTCCCCTGCACAGCGCCTCTCCGCTCTGGCCCCCAGCCCGGGGCCACCGACCAGGAGCCCCGGTAGCCGTCGGGGGGCCCGTTGTATTTATTGTACTTTATCTGTGTGTGCTTGGGAGGCGAGCCGACTGGGCGCCGGGAGTCTGGTTGTGAATAATCTCCTAGTAGACGGTTTTCGCCTATAAAACGTTCACCTGTAGTCCAGAGTGAGTGTCCGGGGCCTGCCCAGGCCTCAGGAATTGGGTTTCTTCCCGCCTTTAACCTCCGTGGGTGGGCGGACTCGGGTGCGGGGAAGGGAGGCCAGCAGGACGCCTGGCCTGTGTTCTCCGCGCTGGGGCCGAGCAGGCGGGGACCCAGGGCCGGACGCCAGCTCCCCTGCCCCCAGCTCAGCGGCGCCCCGACTGGAGCGAGCTTGGCCCGGGGTCCCGGTGCCCGGCTGCGGTTCCACAGCCTCGCCGGGAGTCCTGGCCGGGAGCCCACTGGCTTTAATGCGCCGGGCTTCTGAGAGGAAGCGGCCCCCTCCTCTTCCAGGAGGCCCCGAGGACCTGGCTGCCTGGTGAGCGCACGCCCTCGTCCCCCCCCCTCCAGGCCAGCGCCTCCGGGGCTGCAGAGCCCTGGGCCTTACGTGGAGGAGCGAGCGGGGAGGCGGGACGTCCAGGCCCCCTCGTCCGGTGTCCTGCCGTGCAGGCCTGCTCCCCCAGGACCGGCCCTGGCGGCCACGTTGCATCAGTGACCTGGAGGGGGCTCAGGTGCGGACCCGCACGGGGGCAGGAACGCGTCCCACCAGGCCCCTGAGCCTTCTCTCCTCGGCCGGCTGGGGGGCCGCGGTGTCTGGGGAGGGACGGGGTGCAGGTCTGTGAGGCAGGAGGCTGGGGCTCCCGCTCCGATTCTGCCACACTCGCCCCGGGGCCCCGAATTCCTCAGGTGGTCTCAGGACGCGAAGAAGCGCCCACTTCTGGAAACTTCTGCTGGCTGACTGAGCCGTGGTCCCTGGCTGGCTGCGTTTCCCCGTCTTCGCTGACCTCGCCCCCTCCCACGCCCTGTGCGCACAGAGGCAGGCTCTCTGAGCCTCTCCTGTCCTCTTCGTGACAGCCACGCCCGGCCCCGCCGTCCCATGGGCCCCCTGACTCCCGCCCCCGGGAAGGCCCTGCGTCCCTCCCAGGGTCCCTCAGGCAGCCCTGCTCAGGCACCTGCCTCGGACACAACCCACGTGTCCCTCCCCTGGGATTCCGGAAGGCCAGGCCGAGTGGAGCAGGGTCTCAGCTGCCTGAGAGCAGAGTGGGCCCAGCGTGCAGGACGGGGCCGGGAGCAGCGTCTGTGCTGACCTCTGCGAGCTGGGCATTAAATGCCAGCCCCGCCCGGTGTCCGCCGGGGATCCGCGTGGCCTGTCTTGCTTGGAGAGCTCCACCTGTAACCGTCCGATGTGGGTAGAATGCCTTTGGCGAGCTCTGGGTGATCCTGGTTCCTGGACTGTGGGTTCACACTCACTCAGCAGTTTCTAGAGCAGCTTTAACCCTTTGTGTATGGCGGTGATTGATGATTGAGTGCCGGGTTTAGGCACACCGGGGTCATTTTACCCTCCACACACCCTCACCGTGCCAGACCCAGAGATGGGGACAGGTGCCAGACCTGGGGGGGGGGGGGGCAGGTGCCAGACTGGAGTGGGGGGCTTCCCAGGGCTCACTCTGCCCGGGGCCACCTCTGCCTCCAAGCCTGAGCCGACCCCGAGCCGTGTGTGTGTAATGTTTTCTGAGAAAGGCACAAAAAGGGCTTTTGGATCCAAGAGCGGTTGCTCTGTGAAACGAAAACAGACTTTTTTGTGGCCTTTAGCCTGTGAGTTTGGCAGAATCGGGAATTTCGTATTTGTTCCTTCTGTTTTCTGGAGGGAACTAGGGGATTCTCTGGGCTGCGCACGTCAGGGGGGCACGCCAGCTGTGACCTGGGGCCACGCTGGACGCGGAGGGGACGCGGAGGGGACGCAGAGGGGACGCGGGAGAGGCAGAGCAGCCTTGCCCCGGCGGCCTTCCGTCCTCTTCTGTCCCCACACCAGGGCCTGGGTTGCAGACTGCCGCGGTCCGGGTCCCGGCAGGCGAGGCCAGAGGGGCCTGAAAGCCAGTGTCATGCAAAATGTCATGACTCAGGAGGCACGGCCTCCCCCGCCCCCGACCCCCCATCCCACATCGTCCCAGGGGCGCCCACAGGGAGCCTGACTGCGGTCCGATGGGCCGGCCTGAGCTCTGCGTCCTCTCTCCTCCACCTCCCGCTTTCTGGTTGTGATTCTTGGAAGCCATCATGTGGCCAGTGGGAAAACAGGACTGGAAGGATCTCGTGCCCCAGAGACTCTTCCCCCAAGGAATCTTGAGGCCGGCCAGGGTAAGAGTTGAAGCCCTACAGGGCCTCACTGTCCTGCTTGGGAACAGGCCCGCCCAGCCAGCAGGGGACCCTGCGAGGCCCCGGCCCAGACGCCTCTCCCGCGGCAGATACGGCCCAGCCTGGGCTGGGGCTTCGGCCGTGACTCGCTCTGCCGCTCGCACCTCCTCTCCCCTGTGAGACCTTCCCGGGCTCCCCCACGGAGCGGGCCGGGCCGTGGCTGCCTGCGTCTTGCGGGAGGACACGAAGCAGCCACGTCGAGGCTCAACCGGGACTTGGCTGGTGACTGTGGCCGTGGCTAGGGAGGTTCTAGAACACTACGGATGTGTCACTAGGGAGCTGGTTTTGTTTCTAGCTATGGCGTCAGGGAGTGACAGAGCCGTCACAAACGTCACGTTCCTCCTCTACTTCCCAACGTATTCAATCCAGCCCCTTTGCTGTTTCGTGAATACCTTGCAGAGAGTTGGCGGGGGCGGGGCGGGGGGCGGTTCTCTTAGTCGGAACTTACATCAGGGAGCGTGGACTCCAGTAAAGAGACAGTGTCTCCCCCATTTAGCCACATGTGACACAAGGGATGGGGCAGGTCCCAGGAAAGTGAGTGCCGGTCCCCGAGCGCATCAGCACCTGGGGGCAGGGACCGCGACAGCCACTCCCCTGGCCCGCCTGCTCCCTGATGGTTGTGACCCGCCTCCGAGCAAGACCGAGCCTGCTGCCTCGCGGACGCTCTAGCGAGTCACGAGTCAGGACAGAAGTGCCAGAAACTACGAGTTTGGTCAGTACTTGCCAAGGGGGCCCGTTGTCTCCTCCCTCCGCCACATCCCCGCCCCGCCTCGGGTACTGGGGGGCCACGAGCCACCTGGCTGTCCACCTGTTATCGACGGCCGGGGGTCTGGGACAACGTGGAGAGGCAGCGCACCGCGGGGCAGGCACCTGTCCACTTCTAGAGTGCCTGGGTCTGGTGGCCAAGGCTGGTTCGGCGGTCCGGCCACCGGCCAGAGCCCGTGTGGATAGCACCGACCGTGAAGACCAGGGCTCGCTGGGCCAGGCCTCTTCCTTCATAGACGAGGGCTTCTCAGACGGGCGTCCGTGGACAAGTCGAGCACTTAATCGTTTCTCTTGTAGCCTTTCTTCTTATGGATGTGAGCCGTGCTGTGGATAAATCATCGTTTGTATTTCTTGAATGTTCTCTATGACTAACGGTTATTGAGTTGGTTGTGTATATGTATAACTAATGTAACTGCCTTTTAAAATTTCATCACAATAAAAATGACTTTGCTCTGAACTGTGAACAGCACAGGCCAACTTTGTGATTGCGCAGTTCGCGGAACCTTCCCGTGGACGTTGGGACGTGCCTGGGGTCACGCGTCTTCCTTAGGGGTGTGTTTGTGTCACAGCCGGCACATGGCCGGAGAGCTTTGTGCTACGGA
The DNA here is from genome assembly GCF_007474595.2 of Lynx canadensis. NCBI lineage: Eukaryota > Metazoa > Chordata > Mammalia > Carnivora > Felidae > Lynx > Lynx canadensis. The sequence goes on from NC_044308.2 coordinate 1,623,840, forward strand.
GGGACCCTTCCTGGGGCCTTAGCTACCTAGGAGAGGAGGGGAAAAGAACCACTCTCCTTGCCTGTTAGACGAGGCTTTCTAGAAGCCTGTCTGCAAGTGGTGTATTTGTTCCTCGTTACAAACCTGTGCTGTGTGGTTATTACTCCCAGTTTGTGGATTGCAGAACTGGGCTGACAGCAGTCACGTGACGTACCTGAGAACCCGAGGGAAGAAATGACAAACCCAGGATTTCACAGGCCCCACTCCGAGCCCTGGACACGTTGTCCTCTCCAGACACTCACTATTGCTTTTTAAAATTCTCCCAAACTTGGGGCGCCTGGGTGGCTCAGTCGGTTAAGCGTCCGACTTCAGCTCAGGTCACGATCTCACTGTCCGTGGGTTCGAGCCCCGCGTCGGGCTCTGTGCTGACTGCTCAGAGCCTGAAGCCTGTTTCAGATTCTGGGTCTCCCTCCCCCTCTGACCCTCCCCCGTTCATGCTCTGTCTCTGTCTCAAAAATAAATAAATGTTAAAAAAAAAAAATTAAAAAAAAAACAAAATAAAATTCTCCCAAACTTTAGTATTTTAATATACCCAAGCCTCTAGTAAATACTTACACATTCTAACCTTTCTCTGCTGAGAGACGACTGTGTGGGGTCTAGCAAAATGGCGGCCTGAAATCATTTAAAACTTTTCCATCAGACATCCAGCGTTCCCATTTTTTTTACAACTTTATTGAACGATTATTGATAACAAAATAAACTGCATGTGTTTACGGCCTAAATGGGAGAAGATTTGGTGATCTTGAGTTAGGCATGGATTTCTTAGATACTGCACCTAAAAAGCACAATCTATAAAAGAATAAAATTATAGGGGCGCCTGGGTGGCGCAGTTGGTTAAGCGTCCGACTTCAGCCAGGTCACGATCTCGCGGTCCGTGAGTTCGAGCCCCGCGTCAGGCTCTGGGCTGATGGCTCAGAGCCTGGAGCCTGTCTCAGATTCTGTGTCTCCCTCTCTCTCTGCCCCTCCCCCGTTCATGCTCTGTCTCTCTCTGTCCCAAAAATAAATAAACGTTGAAAAAAAAAAAAAAATTTTAAGAATAAAATTATAAAGTGGACTTCATAAAAAATTCAAAACCTTTGCTTTTCAAGGACACTGTTGGCAGCGTGAAAAGATCCTCCATTGACGGGGAGGAAACGTGTGCAAGCCAGCCCTGTATCTGACAAAGGATTTGTATCCCAACTGTGTAAAGAACGCTTATGACTAATTAAACAAGTCAGTGCAAAACAGGCAATAAATTTGAACAGACATGTCACCAAAGGAGATACATGGGGGGAAATAAAAACCTAAATAATGGCGAGGGTCATTAGTCATCCGGGAAATGCCATCCCAATCCCCCGGGCCGTTAGAATGGTTAAAATTTAAACAGACTGATGACAGCAAGCGTTGTCCAGTGCGTGGAGCCCCGAGACACCCCCACATGCGTGCCAAGCGCCACGACCCCTTTGCACAACAGTTTGGCAGTCTTGTATAAAGCTAACGCACACGTGCACCACATGACCTGGTCTTGCCACATCTAGGTCCTTACTTGCCTAGGGGACGTGAAAACACGTTTCCGCACAGAGACGTCAGTAGGAATTTTCACCGCAGCTGTATGTGTACTAAGAACCAAAAACAACCCCGCTTGATGTCCAGTGGGGGTGAGTATGTCCACGCGGCAGCACGCTACCCAGTGACGAAACAGAGCGAAGTGTTGGTACGAGCAACCACGGAGACCCGCGTCAACAGCACGCGGAGTGAAAGAAGCCAGGTGCAAATGTACCGCGTGATTCCATGTATATGAAATTCTGGGAGAGGCTCCTCCACGGTACAGGAAGCAGGCCGGTGGTTCTGGGGCTGGGAGAGGGGCTGGGGAGGAAGAGAGGAGGTGACCGGGAGGCGCTAGATTGGACCGGTGGCCGCAAAGGTCTGTGCAGCTCACGAAACCTTCACTCTTCACCGAAGGTGGGTGCTTTCATTACGTTGTGTATAGTTATGTCTTAGTTAGTATAAAAATAATCGCGGGAGAGGTTTTTTGTGTAATCTGACAAGGTGGTCCCAGATTTCCTACGGAAGAAAAAAAGAAATAATAGCCAATAAATGTCATTGACATTTATTTTTTTTTTTTAATGTTTTATTTATTCTTTAGAGAGACAGAGACAGAGCGTGAGCAGGGGACGGGCAGAGAGAGAGGGAGGCACAGAATCTGAAGCAGACTCCAGGCTCCGAGCCATCAGCACAGAGCCCGACGCAGGGCTCGAACTCACGGACCGCGAGATCGTGACCTGAGCCGAAGTCGGACGCTCAACCGACTGAGCCACCCAGGCGCCCCTTTTTTTTTTCATTTTTTAAAATATTTTATTTGTTTTTGAGAGAGGAATGAGACATTTGAAGAAGGGCAGGAGAGGAGGAGGAGGAGGAGGAGGAGGAGGAAAACAGAGCATTCTGCCTTCCAGCCACCTGGAGGCTTCATAATGAAAAGTGTGGCTTTGGCTCGGATACAGAAGGCCAGATCAGGAAGAACGTTCAGAAGGGGGTTGTGGTTTGGGAGAGTCACGGGGGCCGGGCAGACTCCCAGGGAACACTGGCAGGAAACCCGCAGGAAGCAGACATTTTATCCTCGTGTTTCACTACGTACAAAATACGGTTCGCAGAGAACAAATCCCACGGGGATGACAATACCTGAATGGTGGAAGGCGATGTATGCAGGGGTGCTGGGGGGCTCAGTCAGTTGGGCATCCGACTTCTACTCAGGTCAGAATCTCGAGGTTCGCGGGTTCGAGCCCCATGTCAGGCTCTCTGCTGATGGCTTGGAGTCTGGAGCCTGCTTCCGATTCTGTGTCTCCCTCTGTCTCTGCCCCTCCCCTACTCATGCTCTGTCTCTCAAAAAATAAAAATAAAAATAAATAAGTAAGTAAATAAGCATTTAAAGAAATGTAAAAGACAGCCAATAAACTTATAGAAAATGCGTGCCATTTATATTTTATATGCCCAACAGAGTGGTAATCGGGCAGAGTATTCAGAATATATGAAGGATTTATTAAAATCGATAAGAAAAACACAACGGGCACATGAGCAAAAGGTTTGAACTGTCTGTTCATAAAACTCAAATGGCATTAAATACATCAGAAGAAGTTGAGCCTCCCTAGTAACTGAGGGAAACACGAGATTAAAGCAAGATCGTTACGTCCTCAGATTTACGAAGTCTGATCAACACAGTCGTTATTGAGGACGTGGGGGGAGAGGGGGCCTTCCCTTGTTGGTGGGAGACGGGGCGGCTGCCCAGGAGACTGTTAGGCAGTGTCTCTGCAGGTCAAAGATGCAGGAGACCTCCGAGTCGGCGACCCCAACTCCAAGCCTTCGGCACCAGCGCGAGAGGACGGAAAAGGAGACCGTGGGGCTGTGTGTGACGGTGAAAAATGAGGCAGTCTAACCGTATCTCGGAGGAGCAGGGGGGACACTCGGTCACACAAAGGAATACGCTTCGGCCCATCACGTGGTCTCCTTGCAAACAGGGCACTGAATTCACATTTTTATAACTCAGGGCCATCGCGTGTTTTATGCATAAATAGAGAAGTAGTTAAAGAGTTTTAAAAAAAAAAGTCTCATGGACCGACCGATGGGGGCAACTCTGGATGGAGAGGGCGAGGAGCTGGTGGGACTGTGGAGTTTGCACGGTTGAGTTCGTCTTCACACAGATTAAGAAAAGAGAGGGTGGTGTGGATCAGAAATAAAGGGAAGAAGGATCTGAAGGATTATGGCCAACTGTTCAACAGCTGGTGTCGTCTTGGCACTGAGCGTGGGGGACAGTGTTACCCTTTTCTCAGAGTTGCTGTGTTATGGAAATATTTAATAATTGCAAATAAATCAGGAAGCGTGAAAACAGCTACTTCATCTCAGGAAAATGCAAATTAAAGTAACAACGTGACGGCATTTCTCAGCCCCAGCTGCATCCACCAAAGCACAAAAGAACACTTAACACCCGTCCTTGTGGCAGGCACAGAGGCACGGAAAGAATTTTCTGACATATTTTTGGTAGAAATGTACGTGTTTTTACAACTTACTGTGGCAGTGTCTTTTATATTTTTTAATGTTTGTTTACTTTTGAGGGAGAGAGAGAGGCGGGGACAGAGTGGGAGCAAGGAAGGGGCAGGGGGAGAGGGAGACACAGAATCCGAAGCAGGCTCCAGGCTCTGAGGCATCAGCACAGAGCCCGACGCGGGGCTCGAACCCATGAACCATGGGAGATCATGACCTGAGCGGAAGTCGGACGCCTAACCGACGGAGCCACCCAGGCACCCCGAGTGACAGTGTCCTTTACTTGAAAATCGACCCATCTTTGACCCGGCTGTCTCCATTCTCGACATCCTTCCTGGTGAAATAAAAGCCTTGAAACACTCAAGTGTGTGTGTGAGAACGCTTATGGCACAGTATTTCGCAGTGGGAGAAAAGTGGTAGATGGAGGCAGGGCCCCCGACAGACGAATGGATGGCCCAGCTGGGGAACACTTTCCCATGACATACAAATGGCGTCACCTCCGTATGCAAACAACACCACTTTCGGCCCAACAGTTGTGACACCGTTTTCCCACAAACTCTCTCCAGCGTGTTCTCGGTAAACGCCTTTGTGACAACGGCCACCTGCGAGACACGGGGCTGGGGCTGCCCGGGGAAGACGCGCCCCGTCCGTAGAAAGCCCAGTCCTAGGGGAGAGAGACGAGCAAACAGATAGGACATTCCAGAACGTGCTAAGGGTTCAGGCAGAGGCCCCCATCCCACACCAACGCCCGACCGGGAGACAGAGCCGGCACGAAGGGCTGAACAGCATGGAAAGGTGTGCCTCACTTGACCTTGACCTTGACCGAACCAACAGGGCCCAGACGGGGGACCCATCAGCCGGGGAGCCTCCCCGCTGGGATCGCAGCTTGTGGGCTCGGCCTTTTCAGGAAACAATGGGTTCTCATCTCCAAGCCCAAGACCCTTAAAAGTCCTGAGCGGGTCTGCCGCCCTCAGAGGACACGGGCCGGGCTGGCGAGCAGGGACACGGCACTGCCCCGTGGCAGCGTGGAGGCGTGAGAGCTCCCGACAGCACGAGCCACGTCCACTCACTTGTCTCGGGGCCCTCCACACGCCATCCGGCTGCCACGTCATCGCTGTGGCCGTGGCTGAGCGGAAGCTGGGCCGCAGAGCCACAAGCATGGGCCACAGCAGGCCAGGCAGCCCCGGAAACTGTCCCTGTCCCCGTGAGTTCACGGTGGCCGGTGGGGGCTCAGAAGGGGTTTCCGGGAGGGGTCACCGCGGGCCGTGGTTCTGGGACACGGGGAGGGGGAAGGCCGCGGGAGTTGGGGTGCACACATGTGCCTGTGGCCGGGGAGGCCGGGGAGGCCGGGGAGAGGCCGGGCTCTGGAGGTCGTGGGCACAAGCGCCCCCTCTCTGGGACCTCCGAGCTTTGCCCCCGTGTATCTGTTTTCCCTTGTCGTGTATGTGGGGAGGAGAAGGCATCTACTGGAGCCAGATCCACAGTCTGTCCCAGGGAGGGACCTGCAGGGACGCCCAAGCGTGTAGGCCGTTCTTGTCACCGGACAAGACAGCTCCTCGGTGCCTGGGCCAGTGGCCGAGCAGTGGAGCACCTGGGACAGAAAATCTGAAGTTGCAAGAGAAAGACAGGCGAGGAGGCTGTGTGGCCGGGGCCCCGATGGGAATGCTGGTCCCCGAGGACCCTGGGCCGGCCCGGCTCCCAGAGAACCGGGCCTCAGGATGACAGGAGAAGGTGACAAGGAGGTCACAGGACACAGGCTGGGTTGGGAGGGCGCCACCCCCTCCGAGGAGACCGCGGGCGCCCCTGACCTCCATCCCGCTGGTGGACAAGCCACCGGGCGGCCCCCCCTGCCCGCTGTCTCTCTCCGGCTCTCTCTGACTCCGTCTCTGTTAGGACTGTCCTCGGCCACCGGGCTCCGCCCTGCCAGCACTCGAGTCACTGTCACAGGAACGTTTTTCTTAGGTTCTGCTTCCAAAAAAGCCAACCTCAGCACCTCACACCCTGAATGGAGCAAAACAAAGAATTAAGAACGTGTGAACCCCTCATCGTTCTAGCAGAAACGACATACAAAGAAGGTGCCTTTTAAAGAGCTATGCGTACCAGGGGCCTGGGGGGCTCAGGTCAGGATCTCGTGGTTCGTGGGTTCGAGCCCCGCGTCGGGCTCTGTGCTGACAGCTCGGAGCCTGGAGCCTGCTTCCGATTCTGTGTCTCTCTCTCTCTGCCCCTCCCCTGCTCACGCTCTGTCTCTCTGTCTCTTAAAAATAAATTAAACATTAGGAAAAAAAGAGCTATACATACAAAAAAAATGAGCCTTTACCTGTCAATGAGAACAAGTGGATATCGTCAGTGATCTTTGGTACCGGACATGGGACAGCATGATGCCCTCAAAGATCCCAAATTTTCCCCCAGGAAAGTAGCTCATCCCAGTTGACCCGGGACTTTCCCCGTGGTAGCCGTGAAAGTCCCACATCCCGAAAGCAAACAAAATGAGGCCACATGCTCACCCACCCGGGACCCCAACATTTGCTGGCCGTGAAGGCAGAGCCCGTTGGCAGGAAGGAAGACCTCGGCGGGATTTCGTAAGGCCGCGGATGGCTGAAATCGGACGGGATTTCCGTGATAACCCGAAGCCCAGAGCTGCATTCTTAGGTAACAGGCAGGGAAAGGGGGTCCAGGAGTTCACGTGGATCTTGCTTTGTTTCCCAGAAGCCTTAGCAACAGAAGAATGCTCTTCTGGGCCATGGCTTGTGGGGATGACCGAGGTCAAGCACCGGCCCCACACAGATCCCGCGAGGAGTTGGCGGGAGGGGTTCTCTACGCCCCCAGCAACTCAGCAGCAATCATTCCTTGAATGTCCAGACACACATTGTTTTGGTTTTTTAAGATTTTACTTTTTTAGGTCACGTCTACACCCAACGTGGGGCTTCAACCCACAACCCTGAGATCAAGAGTCACATCCTGCCCCCCACCGAGCCGGCCAGGTGCCCCCACATTGCATGTTGGTTGGTTTTTGGTTTTGGGGGTTTTTTTTGAGATAAATTCACATACCATACAACGTCCCATGTTGAATTGTACAACTCACTTAAAAGGCTAAAAATAATACATCGTACAAGTCAGTGGTTTTAGTCCACAAACAAGCTTGTGCGACCATTGGCACCATCAACTCCAGACCTCATCACCCCACAAGGAAACCCGTCCTCCCTCTAGTCCCCCCTCCCCTCAACTCCTACGACCGCTCGCCTCCTTCGTGAGTCTGGGGTTTGCCTCTTCCAGGCAGCGCACACAGACGTCGTCATGTGGCGTGCGGCCATCTCTCTGAGCCTCTCTCCGTCTTCCCCCACGCCGCGGCGTGTCCCTGCTTTAGCCCTCGTATTGCCACATAATATCCCTTGTGTGAACACAGCACTGTGTATTTATCCATTCATCAGTTGGTGGCCGTTTGGGGTTGTTTCCACTTTTCGAATATTACGGATAATGCGGTGACGAGCACGTGTTCATTTGCACGAACACGAGGAGCGGAGCTGCGGGCTCACCTGGAAAGTCCACGGTCAACCTTCTGAGGAACCGCCAGACCCGTCTCCAAACGGCTGCCCCACTTTACGGCCGTGTCCCCGTGTCTCCCTCATGCACACCTGTTATCATCTGTCTTTGTATTTATAACCACCCTAGCGGGCGTCAGGAGCTATCTCGCTGTGGGTTTTGTTTGCATTCCCTTGATGGCCCAGGATGTTAAATGTCTTCACCTGTATTTAATGTCCGTTTGTCCGTCTACTTTGGAGACATGTCTATTCGGATCCTTTGCCCATTTTTAAATTGGATTACAGGAAAACCTCGGATCGTGAGGAACTTGTTCTACGAGGGTTCTGCAAGAGGATCAAACGTTTCTAATAAATTTAACCCTGATAAACAAGCCATGTCTTGTGATATGAGGCGTATGCGATGTCACATGATCACAATGGAGCCAATGGTTCTTCTCTCTCTCTCTCTCTCTCTCTCACTGTGGGATTGTGGGTGATTGTCTCCCATGCTTGGATGCTCAGTCTCAGGCCGTGGCGTTTGGCAGAAATCCGTGATTTTCCAGCATGTTGGAAGGTGCCCGTAACTGGCACTCGTGTATTTTTTGTCACTTCCAAGCACCTGTGGACAGTCCTTTGCTTTTGCATCCAAGAGTGACCTTAGGAACGCTTTGCTCATTGCAGGTCAGGCTACCTGCTGATAGAGACCCTTTCCTCTGCTGCCTTATTGCCAGTTATATTCGATATAGTCTATGACAAGAGTTTAGTAATACTGTACTGTAGTCAACAGCCGTTAGGTTAGTGATGGTGAAAGTCGTCCTCCACAGTGACCCTCCTCTCTCTCTCGCCTCCCTCACACCAGCCACGAAGGTTTTCGAAGGTAAGTGCTGGTTAATTTGTTTATTTTTCTTTATATTTTGTATTTTCTTTATTATTTTGTATTAGATGACAGTATTGTAATCGTTTTTAGATGAATATTTTTGGCTTGTGCAACGAATCATCCGAGTTTCCATTATTTCTTATGGGGAACTCCGCTTTGATGTACAAGTGCTTTGGATTACAAGCGTGTTTCCGGAACGAATTGTGCTTGCAAACCGAGATTTTACTGTAATTGTTTTTTTTGTAATTGAGTTGTAAGACTTAGTGATGCCTTCTTAGCCATGAGTCACTTATTAGATATATGCCTTGCAACCACCTACTTCCATTCTGCGGGTTGACTTCTTACTTTCCTTATGGTGTATCCTTTGAGACACAAAGGTTTTTAATTTTGATGACGTCCAATTTACTTTTTGTGGCTGTTATTTGTGCTTGTGGGGTTATAGCTAAGAAACTGGCATCTATTCCAAGGTCACAGCGATTGACATCTGTTTGCTTCTAAGCGTAGTACTTGGGTCTTTGGTCCATTTTGAGTTAACTTTTGCATGTGAGGTAGGAGTCCAAATTTGTCCTTTTGCCTGTAGAAATCCAGACATCCCAGCGCTATTTGCTAAAGAGGCCACTGTCCTCCCGGACAATGGACCCCCTGGCCAGTGGACCCCGCAGGAAAGAAATGGACCGGCGATGTGAGGACTCCTTTCTGGCCTCTCCATTTCATCCCGTCGGTCTCCGTGTGTGTACTTAGCCCAGTACCACAGTCTTGATTGCTATAGTTCTGAGTAGCTTTTGAAATCGGGAAGTGTGGGTCCTCCAGGTCTGTTTCTCCTAAGGACAGCTTGGCTACTCAGATCCCGTGCATTTCTAGACGAATGAATGAATTTATGAATAGGAATGTGAATGTCTAGGCACACAAATAGGGGTGAATTTTGGAATCGGCTTGTCCCGCTGCAAAAAGGGCAGCTGGCATCCTGACAGACACTCATCTGTTGATCCACTTGGGGATTTATCCTTAACAGTAGTAGGTCTTACAATCCACGAACACGAGACTCTATTCATCCATGTCGGGTTTTAGTTCTTTCAACAAGGTTTTATAGTTTCCAAGTATACAAGTCATATACTTCTCTCGTTACATGTATTCCGGGGCTTTGATCGTAGAAATGGAACTATCTTCATTTGCCAAATGCCCGTTGCCGGTGTGTGTGACACAGCTGATGTGCGTATGATCTTGAACCAGGCAGGCTCGGTGAACTCACTGATAGGCTCTAGTGTTTCTTGGTTTTGGGGGGGTTGTTTTGTTTTGTCTGCCTTTTGCGGACGCTTTAGGATTTTCTCTACGTGGGCTCATGTCACCTGCGAATAGAGATACAGCTTCACTTCTCCTTTCCAATCTGGTGCCTCTTGCTTCCTTCTCTACTCATCCAGGCAAAACCTACGGTTCAGGGTCACGAGGCTTCAGTGAGAGCAACCGACCTTGTCTTATCCGTGACCTTCAGGGAAAAGCTTTCAGTCTTTCACCAGCAAGTGACCCTTATCTGATGGAGGCATTTCCCTTCCAGTCCCGCTTTGGTAGGTGTTTTTGTGATAAAAGGGTGTCGGATTTTATTCAGTGTTCTTTTCTGCATCGATTACATCTGTTAAGATGCTCGTGTGGCTTTTGTCCTGTATTCTATGAATACGGTGTCTCTGTGGCAGATGACCTTTTCTTCCGCCGTGTCCAGTAGTCAGTTAATCCCCTCCCCCATTATTTTTCATCGCAGACACTGAATTTTTCACCCGGAAGTTCAAGTGGGGTCTCTTTATATTTTTTGTTTCTACTTACCATCATCTTTAGTCTACCTCATTGTCGTATAAACGACATTCTCAAAACGGGTCTCACGTTCTTCTCTGTCCCTTTTATCATCTGTATCGTTGCCGGATCTGTTTCTATGGGCTGAATTTTCTCCTCAACATGGATCATATTTCCCCGCGTCTTCAAATGCCTGGTAAGTTTTGCTCGGATGACAGACATAAAGTTTACCCTCACGGATGCCGGATGGGTTTCTATTCGGAGGATAATTGGCCCCTTCTCATGGGGCAGTGCCTGTCCTCCGAGCACCCTCCCTGGTGCCCCCCAAATGGTGGAGTTCCTGGGTCCAGCTTGGGGACACAGGAACGGCCCCAGACCTGCGTGTGTACCGGGAACTGTTCTCCGCTCCTTCGGGCTGCGCTTTCTCTGACCTTAAGCGGTTCCTGATCCCCCTCAGCTGAAGACTCAGCAAAGCTTCTCTCAAGAGCTCCGTACCTACATCCAGGCCCGCACGCGTAGGTGCACAGCCGTGCCCCCGCCACGAGGCGCCTTGGCCTTCCCTGGACCCCAAGCTCTTTTGCTTCAATCCGGAGGCTCCGGATGCCGCCTAGATCCCCCTTCTCTGCGCCGCATTCTGGAAACTCAGGCACTAACCCGAGGAGGTAACCGTGGCGCCCTCCTCACAGATCCCCACTTCTCTTCTCACCGGATGAGCAGGGTCAGAAAACCACTATGTTATCTATTTTATCCGTGTTGCCTGACTCAGGTAGGAGCGTAAATCTGCCTAATGGGTTTGAGTCAGGCTGACACCTACTCCGAAGTCTGAACCTGGCCTTGGTCTCCGATTACAGGTCCCCCTCCTCCTGCTCCTGTCTGAGCCCCAGACTCCGCCAATCTGTCTCCTTGCACCCGCAGATCCCCCTGTTTGGGACACACGGGATCTCGGTCTCCTGCGTGCTGCCCTGGGGAGCACCGAACGCCTGTCCAGACCACCTCCACCTGCCCGCGTCCTTCTCCCGTCACCCCGCGGCTCCGCGGTGCTGGGCCCGGCCCGCGTGGCCTGCAGCAGAAAGAGAGAGGCACGGACCCTCAGGTGCTTCCTGCACAGAGAGCTGCTGCAGGCGGTGTGTTTCATTTCCGTGTTTGTGTCACTCGTCCCACATTTGGCTGAGGGCAGCGTTCTAAGCTCCAGAAGGTCAGGGATCTTTGTGTTGTTGTCTGATGACTCCCAGCGGCCGAGGTTATTAGCGGGCAGACGGTGACACACAGTATCCGCTGAGTATTTTCCTAATTTCCCTCTCTCAGAAACACTTCCTGTTTGGTGAGAACTTCCTGACATCATCATTGACTTCTTCTTCTTATGTAAGGGACTAGATTGTTCTGGGTGGTAGCGCCCTCCTCCTTTTCCCAGGGGCTCTGGTTCCCAGGCTTTCTGCGAGATGGCAGAAAGGCCCACAGAGGAAGGAAAATATCCAGATTGCTAAGACAGAAAAGACGTGGGCAGGTAAATCAAAGATATTTTCTTTAAAAAATTTTTTAAATTCTTATTTATTTTAGAGAGGTGGGGGGAGTGGAGGAGGAACAGAGTGAGAGGAAGACAGAACCGGAAGCAGGCTTCAGGCTCCGAGCCGTCAGCGCAGAGCCCGACGCGGGGCCCGAACCCACGAACCGTGAGATCATGACCTGGGCCGAAGTCGGACGCTCATCCGACTGAGCCCCCCACGGGGCGCCCCTAATCAAAGATATTTTCCAGGCTACTTGAGGCACTGTGTCTGTTGCAAAGGACAGACTTCTTTGCTGTAGGTTATTTCCAGGTTAAAAGCTAAGCCTTTCCTATTAATGATATGGGGCCTTCAGCCACGATGGAAATAGATAAATTACAAGTGTAATGAGACATCACAACGGCTACAGTGAACAGCAGTGACAGCGCCTCGGGCTGGCGGGAACGCGAAGATGTTGCCCGTGGGAATAGAAAACGGGACTCGGAGAGGTCGCTGGCCTTGCGAAACTAAAAAAAAAAAAAAAATGTGGATTGATCCTGACCCAGCATCTGCAGTGTGGACATGTCTCCCAGGAAAACGAAGGCTTATTTTTCACCCAAGGATTTGTAAATAAATGCTCGGAACAGCTTTCTTCATAAATAATCAAAAAGTGGTCTTCAGTGGATGAAAAAACCCAAAAACTCCTGTGCTACATCCTTACCGGGGAACACCCCTCAGCGACAGACTGGTGATTCGTGTGACAACCGGGAGGGTCCTCAGGGAAATCAGGCCCATGTCAGGAGGATACGTGCCGCTTGATTCTAGCCACGTGACATTCGGAGGATAACAGTCACCGAGATGGAGAAGGACAGGTGTTCCCGGGGCTCTGGGCGGGACGGGTGCGGTAGAGACGCGAACACGAGCCAGTCCTGGGAGGGTGGAGCTGGGTATCCTCTTTGTGGTAGCGCGTAGGCAGGCCACACACGGGCGAAACCGCGCAGGGCTGCGCGCGCGCACACACACACACATTCACACATGCACACTCACACTCATATTCACACAACACTCTCACACTCCCTCGCGCACACACACACACAGTCATTCACACACGCACACTCACACTCATATTCACACAACACTCTCACACTCCCTCGCGCACACACAGTCATTCACACATGCACACTCACACTCATTCACACAACACTCTCACACTCGCACATACACACACACACTCACACACTCAGGCCACACACGGGCGAAACCGCGCAGGGCTGCACACACACACACACACACACACACTCATTCACTCACACATGCACACACACCCATATTCACACAACACTCTCACACTCCCTCGCACACACACACACAGTCATTCACACATGCACACTCACACTCATTCACACAACACTCGCACACTCGCACATACACACACACTCACACACTCAGGCTACACACGGGCGAAACCGCGCAGGGCTGTGCGCGCGCGCACACACACACACTCATTCACTCATGCACACTCACACTCATATTCACACAACACTCTCACACTCCCTCGCGCACACACACACACAGTCATTCACACATGCACACTCACACTCATTCACACAACACTCGCACACTCGCACATACACACACACACTCAGGCCACACACGGGAGAAACCGCGCAGGGCTGCACACACACACACACACACACACACTCTCATTCACTCACACATGCACACTCACACTCATATTCCATACAACACACACACTCACTTGCTCACACACTCAGGCCACACACGGGAAAAACTGCGCAGGGCTACACACACACTCACACTCTTACATGCATGCACACTCGCACACACTCACACACACTCATGCAGTCACAGTCTCACACCCACCCACACACTCACACTCATATTCACACCATACTCGCACACTCACTCACACACTTTCACACTCATGCTCACACTCACTCTTACACCCACACATTCACACAACACTCGCACACACACTCACGCTCACACACTCAGGCCACACACAGGCAAAACCACGCAGAGCTACTCACACACTCAGACTCTTACACTCACACATGCACACTCACGCACACACACACTCACACACGCACACTCATGCTCACATACTCATGCAGTCACACTCTCACACCCACCCACACGCTCACACATATTCACACCATACTCGCACACTCACTCACACACTTTCACACTCACGCTCACACACACAAGTGCATACAGAACAGCTGAACTCAGCAAGCTCTGGATTGCACCGGTTCAATCTCGCAGCTACGACGTCAGATGGCTGTGAAAACGTAAAATGTAACAAGGGTGTAGAGGAGAGAGAAGGGTGCACGGGACCTCCCTGCGCATTATTTTGCAACTCCTGTGAATTTAGAATCACTTCCAGGTAAAAAGTTTGTTTTTCAATGAGGCTTCAGTACGGCACGAACGCCGTGTATTTATCCGTTACAAAATGCTTTTCCAGATCTCTTTCTGCCCTTCGTATCTTCCCGTCACTAACGCACACTTGCTCCCAACACTCAGGAAAGCCAAAAGGGAACCATCATTTTTTTTTAACAGACACGTATTAAGGAATTAGCACAGCTGTCTAATGATATTTGGCCCGGAAAGTGTCCGTTGGCTCTGAGTTTAGGAGTCACCGGGGACCCAGCGAGTGAAAGTCCAGTGGCGAAGCAGAGACAGAAGTCAGGTGCCCTGTCCGTGAGGACTGGCCCCTGGAGGTTATTCGGAGGAAGACAGGGACGGCGGGGCAAAGCCTGGGTGCCAGGCTGTGATTCCGGAAGCGCGGCTCAGCGAGCGGACCCACGGCTCCAGAGGCTGGGCAGGGCCTGCAGGGGGAGGGCACGGCAGTGGGGGAGAGCCGCGACGATGCTTCCCGACGCACAAGCACGTGCTCAGGGATGCACAAGGCTCGCCACACAAACGCGCAAGGACCCCGAGTCACGTATCTCTCCGTGCTGTACTTGGCCTCGGCACGGCCGTCCACAGCTGTCTTAAGAATAAAAAATGGGACCTCCGTGCGCTCTCCTTCCTGCACTAAGTGGTCATTATTGATCTCGGGGATACGGCGCTGGTCCCACGGGGCCCAGAACAGACCACTGCACGTTTCTGATGGCCATTTAGTGAGAGGTCATACACCAGGCAGACCTATGAGCAAAGCCCCATCCATTCATCCAGAACCTGGGAATCTATTATTCAACAGAAGGAAGAGCTAAATCTGCAAAATGCTTCATTTCAGTTACGTTTATGCTGTCGGGTAACGACTTAATCCCGCGTCAGGAATATTCCACGGCCTTCGCCCTCTCCTTCCCTTCCCACTCTCCGCGCAGGGAGCCCGAACAGCCTCTGCGCATCCTGCCACCAGTGACCAACAGAAAGGGCCTTAGCAAAGGGACGGAGGGATTCCATAAAGACACAGAGCAGCCACAGTCAAGGCACTTCGTGAGATCCAGCCTTTCTTGAAAGTTTAAGAGGATTTTCCAGGTATTCTAGGGTCTGGGATTCAAACGCAAGAAGCCAAGGTCGGAGAGCCGAGTGGAGTTCTAACCTCCCGTAGAGTAAGGACGACTCAGGGTGACCTGACAGTCACCCTTTGCCAACAGTGACTGACCTGAACCCGTGGGGGCTCGGGATACATCACCCGAGATATGCCACTTCGGTGCATCGATTATTTTGAAGTATGAGTACTTGAGAAACAGCAGGTGGAGGAGGGACCCTCTGCCCCTCCTCTGCCCTGTGAAAGCAGGAGATAAATCTCCTGTGGGAAAGGGGGCCTCCCGGACCCGGCACCTCTATCACCAGAGACGGGATTGAGGACCGGGATGCCCGGAGGACAAGCCTTGTGACTTCTTCACCATTTGCCACCCACAGCCCAGACCCCTTGTCTTGTCCAGATCTTCACAAACATGTTTCTTTGTCTGAAAGGTATAAAAGCTGCGTACTCTGGCCCCGTCTCTGAGTCTCCTGTCTTCGTGGGGCTTGTACGGACGTAATTAATTTGTTTTTCTCCTGTTAATCTGGCTTCTTATTAAGGGGGGAGGGGTCTCTCAGTCAAGGATCTAGAAAAGTAGAGGGAAAGCGATTTTTCCTCCCATGCACACCCAAAGGGCCGACCAGAGAGGACGGTCAGAGCAGACAGGCTGTGGTGTGGACGCTCTCGATCTCGCAGAACAGTGGCCCCGGTGTGGTGACGGTCCCGGGGGTTTGTGGGTGTCCCAGACCAGAAAGGCTGGTGCCTCCTTCGCAGCACAGCAGCCCAGCACCTCGGCAGGAGGCCGGCAATGGTGAGGCCGGTGCTGAGGAAGTGTGAGAGCCCCTCGGTCCCAAGGGGGCTGCAGAAATGCTGAGGACGCTGGTGGCTGTAGGAGGTGGGGGGTCAGAGCAAGGGTGACACAGGGAGCATACGGCCCTTGTGACCAAAGCAGGGGACCGTGAACATCAGCTCCCGATGGTCCCGGGACCCAATGCCAGGTGCGCGAGCCTCAACACAGCGGAGAACAGCACAAATATGTCGCCCCCTCGGACCCTGGAAATCAGACCACCTCGGCAGAGCTGAAACGGGGAGGGAAAACGGAGACAGTCCCGCACCGGACCCGAAAGGTGCTTGGAAAGCAAAACTGAGAGAAGGATGGTTTCCTCCCATCTGTGAACTCGGCCGAGTCCAGGAAGGAGGCCCGAGTCCCAACAGCACAGCACTCCAGGCCCGGGGCCGACGGCGAAGGACATCCTCCTCAAGGTGTGGGTGTGGGTGTGGGTGTGGGTGTGGGTGTGCACGTGTGTGTACGTGAGTGTGTACGTGTATCTGTGTGTGCACGGGTGTGTGCACATGTGTGTGCACACACATGCATGTCTGTATGTACACAGGTGTGTGCGTGCATATGTTGTCGGTGTATGCACGTCTGTGGGTGCATGTGTGTGCACATGTGAGTGTGTGTGCATGTGCGTGTACACATGTGTGCATGCGTGTGCGTGTACATGTGTTCATGCATGCACGTGTGTGTGCGGGTGTGTGCACAGGTGTGTCTGTGCACGAGTGTGTGCACGTGTATGTGCACAGGTGTGTCTGTGTGTGCATGCACGCATGTGTGTGCATGGTTGTGCACAGGTGTCTGTGTGCGTGTGTGAGTGTGGGGGGGTACAGGGGTCTGGAGGCGGGGAAGCACAGGACCCCCTCCGCGCTCTCCACACTGCCCCCGCCCAGGACATCCCCCCCAGCCCCCCTCCAGAAGGAACAGCACCTTGCTTACCCGCCGCTCTTTTGCTGGAAGAAAAGAACCCTTCTGTTGTGTTCCAGAGACCTCAGACGGCGGCTCAGCCCGTTTTCCTCGACCCACCTTCGGAACAGGAGCACCCTAGCATTGACCCCAACTGCTCCCACCCAGGCCTCACGCGTGTCCTCCACGAGGTTGACCTCCAAGGACTCGGGATTTTCTCCAAAGTTCCGGTCACGTGCCTCGAGACTCTGCGGCGCGCCCCCAAGCCCACCTGCCCAACCCGTCGCTCCTCCGCGTGTTAGCCCGTTTGCCACCCACGTTCTCCGTACCCTCGGCTCTGGCTGCCGCAGGGGGACGCCACAGCCGGGCGGCCTCAACGGCAGAGATCGATTTTCTCCCAGTCTGGGGGCTGGACGTCCACGGTCAATGTGCCGGCAGACCTCTGACCTCTGCCGGGCTTGCAGATGCCTTCTCATCGTGTCCCAGCGACGCCCTTGAGCCTCTCTCTGGGTTGTGCAGGGGAGGGAGCTCCCTGGCATCTCTTCCTTCTCTTGCATGGACACCAGTCCCATCGGGTCAGGGCCCCGCTCTTACGACCTCATTCAACCATACTTACTTCCCCAGGGCTCTCTCTCCAAGTACAGTCACCCCGACGGTTAGGGCTTTGGCACAGGAATGGGTTGGGGGGGGGGGGACAGAATTCAGTCCGTGGCACTAAATGCTCCTCCCAGGCACTCATCTGTTGGCACCCTCGGCCCTATGCCCAACCCTCCCGACCCAGGACACGTCTCGCATTTTATACCCTTCGCTGCACGGGGAGCCTCTACGAAAGTGCAATTTCTGGGGGATTCCGGGGATCCGTGGACTTACATTTGCCCCCTTCCTGGGCCAGGAGCTTCCTGAGGGGAAGTACACGTCCCACTACACTTTCACCCGTCCCGGCGCCTGGCATCGGTTGCTGAGCTCAGTGACACACACGTGGAGTCACGCTGTCACCGAGGATATTTGTCCAGAAGAAGGAAAGAAGGAAAACCAGTTCCGTTGGCTCTTCCTGAGTAGGTTTTCCCAAGATGCTTTGGGTCAGCAGAGCCGGGCTGGAAAATGCCCCAAGTGGGTGAGGTCCCAATGGCTCCTGTCACAAATCACCACAAATGCGGTGGCTTAAAACAACACCCACTTGTCTCTCATCTTTCCGGAGGTCGGAAGTCCACAACCAGTGTCCCTGAGCTGAAATCAGGGTGCGACAAGCTGGTTCCTTGGGGAGGGTGCGGTGAGAATCTGTTCCTGGGCTTTTCAGCTTCTGCCGGCCGCCTGCCTTCCTCCGCTCCTGACCCCTTCCTCAGACAAGGCCAGTCTCCACCTGGTCCCCCTGACCCCCTTCTATGGACTTTGTGACTTCCGTGGACCCACCCGATGGCCAGGTCCCTCTTCCGTCTCAGGATCTCTAACCGTGTCACGTCTGCAAAGTGTCTTTCGCCCGGGAAGGTAACATATTCACGGGCTCCGGGGATTAGGACACGGGCATCTCCGGGGACCGTCGTCAGCTTACCACGCCTCTCAAGAGGACGGCCGCCTTATCCCTCATCGTTGGAATCGCTGTAGTTATCAAACGACCGACCGGTTCTGCTACAGAAGGATCCGCTCCCTGAGTTTCCTCCCGTGGGCGGAGCGGGACGGGCTGGAACCCCAGATGCGCCCGGAGCGCTGTCCCCGGGCCTCCGGTGTGTCCCCTACTCCACGATCTGGAACCCTGGTGCCTTCAGGGGCAGACGAGAAGCCACACGCTGCTACGGGGACACAGGGAGCCGGTGCCCGTGGGAAATGCTGCACGCACCCGGGAACCCGCTTCCTGCCATCCGCTGTCCCTGTCTCCTGTCAACCCTGGTGATGAAGGCATCTCTCCAGTTTGACCATGACTGAGCGTGTGGTGATGGAGGCGATGTCCCCTCCCCTGCAGACTTGAACGAGGGCCTCTTGAGCTCACGTGGGACTTCGTGGTGCAGCACCATTCGGGCAGGTCCCGTCTCCCTGCCATTGTCGAGGTCAGGGGCGCCCCGGCACACACGTGCACGCACACGCACACGTGCACGCCCAGCCTGTCTGCCGGCACTGCTCCAGGACGCGCTCTTCGATGACCGACTAAGTCGGCAAGAACGAGGGCATGACGCCCGGGGGACAGTGAGGCTGGGAGGGCGGGGGGGGGGAACCCCCTTGGCCAACTCAGAGCCCGCGCCCCGTCCCTCCTCGCCCCTCCTCCACGCCGTGGCTCCCAGAGGGTCTGTTTGCACGTGCAAATCTGATCGACCCACATCTCTTCTCAGAGACTTTCCTGGCTCCCCCCGCCTCCCCCCACCCCGACCCGGGAGCCCCTGCTCCTCCGCGGACTCTGAAGCCTGCCCTTAAGGACCCGGCGCATCCCGGCAGCTCCTCCCCACCACCCCCTCCCTCAGCCACTGCACACCCACTCAGCTTCTTCTGCAGGTTCCCGCTGCCTCTGCTGTCACGCCTTTGACCGTGACCATGCAGCAGCCCTGCTCCTGATGCCCACCCCGTAATTAATGGCTTGGGAGCGACCCCTCTGGGAAGGCTCCTCCGCCCCGCACCCCCCACCCCCCAACCCCCGGCCGGCTCAGGGGACTCCATCCAGCTATACCCTCATCCGTGGCACAGTTGCCAACATGCGTGGACGTAGCTGTGGGTGTTTCCCACCGGATGGTCCCCTTTGGGGCAATGGCCATGCGCCGCTCACCTCTGTGTGTCCCATGTGTCATTCGGTGCTTGGAACCCGGTAAAGGAAGTGAATTACAATGAGCTCAAGCAATCTGCGTCCCGGCAGAAGACGCCGATGCTGACCCGTCCGACGGGCTCATAAAGGCGGGCTCAGCTCATTTACCGGATGTCTGGAAAGCAGCCTAGAGATCCTGTGGTTCAAAAACAATCTCCCCAGGTGGTAGTTCAACTGTAAGTCCAGAACTCCAGAAACTACCAGAAAAGGGCAAATGTGACGGAAGCCGGTGCTCGTTACTCACCACTGACATTTGTTTCTCGGCCAAATGGGTTTCTTGATTAATGGTTTTGTAAAACATTTGGGAAAAATAGAAAAACAAATTAACGTGATGTTCTCTGATTCCCAGATCCCTGCCAACCATCATCTGTAACATATTGCCAATCTGGCAACTGACGAGCGTCGTTCCTCCTCGCCCGAGCCCTTTGAGTCCTGGGGAGAAATTCAACAGCCCAGTCTGAAGCAAAGGTCCTGATGAAGTGCACATTGATGTCACTGACCCCAGGAAGACACACACACACACGGGACAGTCACCTCCCCTGCCTGAAGGCTGATATGGAATCCCAGAGAATTCTTTTGTGGATTTCTTCATTTCCTCTGTTTCCTGCCCTCACATGGCTTCGAAATTGAGGAAGTTAAAAAAAAAAGGAGAGAATTCTCCCTACCAAGTTTGGGACTCGCTTGGTACAAAGGCAATGAGGTTTCTCGCGGTGTTCGACAGCTAACTGTTGACGCTGTGCTGTAATGCATCCGTCCGTCGCCATGTCCCAGTGAGGTCATGGTCGGAATCCACATTTTATGGATGTAGAAGCTGAACCCCATCCCAGCTCTACCAAATAACCACTGAGTGACGGAGCGGAGATTGCAACTTAGTTCAGCTTGGACTTCAAAGCCCACGCTCTTGGCTACCGCGTGTGGTATCTGATCCCCTGACCCCGCTACCACTTGACCCACGAGTTCTCTGAGTCACAGAATTCTAGCATCCGGAGGTCTAGCATCACAGGCGCCTTCCTCACTACCAGCAGCGTTCCTGCTCAAGCAGAAACCCCCCTTGCCTCCAAGGAAGCGTGTTTCAGCTCGGCTCAGGAAAAGCCGTGGGCAACGTCTTCCCCGTGTCGAGTCCAAAGTTACCATTGCTCTACCTAACAGTGCCATTTTTGAGCCCTGGGGCCCCACAGAACCGTCTTCTACAAGACGGCCTTCGAAGTGTCTGAAGACAATCCCCCCACCCTGGGCTGCGGGACACGGGACAGAACCCTGGGAAGAGACAGCAGGCCAGCCCGGGAGCTGAATGTAGACAGAGGACTGACCATGAGCACGTACGTGGCACCCATCACCGCTGCTTCTCCACGGAAGGTCCTCCTTGAACCAACATCCAAACTCTCCATCTTCTAAGCTTTTCTCAAATGGAGCTGAATCGAGATGGCTCTCTCCCCTCGAGACTAAGATAGGAATAACTACAGAGACACAAAGTGAGGAAGAAGGGCCCACACGGGGCGAGAAGTTACAGTGCAGGTCCGGCGGGGACGGTCACTGGGTCGGCCCCGTCCCATCACTGCATCCAGAGCGTCCCTCGTGGAAACACAGTGGCCGGACCTAACCAGTGATTTCCCATCCCCACTCCTACCCTGCAAGGCTAGCCTCCCCATCTTGGAGGTGTGGTCACGGCTTGTTTCTTCCCTCACCTGCTACTTTCTCTTCTGCTGCTGCTGGGCTTTGTGAGAAAGAACTCAAAACAGAGCTGACAAAGGCCAGAGAGTAAATATTTCAGGCTTTGGGACCCGTACGGTTTCTGACACAACCCTACTCTTCCTCTGTGGCAAGAAAGCAGCCACAGACTTTTTGGGCCGTCCAGAATGTAAATCCTTGATGACTCAATCCTGTCTCTGCATGGTTTCTTCCTCAGAAGCCCCACTCCTCTGCCCATGGCCACACCAAGCCCAACGTTAATTGCTCGTCACATCCGTGTACGTCTCGATTCTGTGCTGTCACTCCTTGGAAGGCTTGGCTTGCACGAGAGGAATATTTGACAGTTGTCCTGAGCTTTGACTCGTGACTGCAAAAGGGAAAATGCCTGAAAATTAATTCCCTAGTGGAGGACACATGATTAAGGAAAGACGTGAAGGTTTAGGGACAATAGCAGTTTCATGGGAAGCTGGGCACTTGGGGAAGCTGGTATGAACCAGGAGTTGGAACAGGCCGTTAAGCTGGATCGCCTGAGGACACAGTAGCTCATCTTTGAGCTAAAAACAGGTATTTTCCAATCTTACAAGCATTTCTCAGACTCCGTCTAAGTAACTTTTGGTGTTATGATAGAGTTGTTGTAAAAACCAGAGCTACTTTTAAATATTATTTTAAGTTGTTTGCAGCACGTTGTTTTTCTTGATCTGGAAGTGGGAGTTTTGAGTTCTGCTAAATATTGTTATTTCTTTCAAATCCTTTGTTTGTCTTAGGAAAGTCCCAGGGCTCTCGCTCCAGTTTGCGTGTTGGTCTGTTTGTCAAAGTGGCTCGGTTGAACTCATTTTTTCCCCACTTTTTGTGATGCTTGGGAAAAGGAAGACCACACAGTTGGGGTCACTAGCCAGCAGGTCAACAAACTCTCCTTCCCCGTTCCAGACCCAGGAATGGGTATAAATCTCCCGAGCGCTGGGGCACAAAGGTGGGTGAGGGGTGTAGAGTACGTGCGAGGCAAGTCTGACTGCTCAGACGAAAATCCCAGAGTACTTGTGTCAACCACGTTCTGACCCACAAGTCTGAGGAAGGAATGAGACGAGCTTCCAAGGTGTCGGCGAAGTGACTGCATGAACCATACATTGGTTCCACTGTAAACACACATCAGTTCACAGATTATGGGAAACGTTGAAGGGCTTCCAGACAGATGTCCGTTTACAACACATAATTGGCTCTTAAAAATGTTTTATTGATTATATGATAAATATCAAAAAGCATGAAAGCAAATAGGCAATAACAAGTTAAAACGATCCATTCCTCAAGCAATTACACACAGAACTACCATATGATCCAGAAATTCTGCTTCTAGGTATATATCCAGAAGAATCGAAACCAGGGACACAAACAGGTATTTGCACACCCATGCTCATAGCAGCATTATTCACAATAGTCCAAAAGTTAAAACAGGGGCGCCTGGGTGGCTGAGTTGGCTGAGCGTCTGACTCTTGATTTCAGCTCAGGTCATGACGAGGGTCGTGGGATCGAACCCCGTGTCAGGCTCTGCACTGAGCACGGAGCCTGCTTGGGACTCTCTCTCTCTTTCTCTCTCTGCCCTTCCCCTGCTCATGCTCTCTCATGGTCTCTCTCTCGCTCAAGATAAATAAATAAACATCTTTTTTTTAAGTGAGAACAACCCAAGTGTCCACACACAGACGAATGGATACACATGCCGTATGCACGCAATGGGATATTATTCAACCTTAAAAAGGAATGAATTCTGACACCTGCTACAACATGGATGAACTCTGAGGGCGTTATGCTAATGAAATAAGCTAACCGTAAGAAGAAAAATACTGTGCGATTTCACTTCTATGAGGTAACAAGCCTACTGGAATGAATAGAGACAGAAAGCCGGATGGTTGTTATTGTTTAATGGGCACAGAGTTTCACTTTGGGAAAGTGAAGTTCTGGAGATGAATGAACAGCCCGGGGAATGCATTTAATGCCCCTGAGCTGTGCACTTAAAAATGGATAAGGTGGTAAGTTTTATGTTATGTGTATTTTATCACAAGAAAAATTATCCGTTAACAAAAGAAGTACAAACTGATACCCCAAAAACCATAAAAAATTGTGGGAAGAAAGTATAGAAGACCTAAAGAAAGTACAGAAGATCTAAATAAAGAAAGCACAGAAGACCTAAATAAATCAAAGGCATTTCATGTTCACGAGCCAGAAGACTTACTAAGTGTTAGAATGGCAGTACAGATTGATCTCAAATTGATCTACAGATTCGATGCAATGCTTTTCAAAATCTCGGTCAAATTCTTTGCAGAAATCAACAAGCCAATTATAAAATTTTTTATGGAAACGTAATGACTCAGCATAGCCAAACATTTTTAAGTATTTGTTTATGTATTTATTTAAATGTTTATTTATTTTGGAGAGAGAGAGACAGAGCATGAGCAGGGGAGGGGCAGAGAGAGAGGGAGACACAACATCGGAAGCAGGTTCCAGGCTCCGAGCTGTCAGCACAGGGCCCGACTCGGGGCTCAAACTCACCAGCTGTGAGATCGTGACCTGAACGGAAATCAAAAGTTGGATGCTTCACTGATTGAGCCACCCAGGCACCCCAAACATTTTTAAGAAGAATAGAATTGGAAAGCTCGGACTTTCCAGTTTTAAGCTTACTGTGAAACTGTGTTAATGAAGAAACCAGTGTGGTACCGGTCTATGGATAGACATGTAGATCAACAGGATAGAACTGAGAGTCTGGAAATAAGCCGTTGCACTTACAGCCAACTGGTTTTCCACAAGAGCTCCAAGAGCCAAGACCACCCAATGGGGAATGAATCATCTTGAGACAAATGGTGCCGGGCACCTGGATAGCCACATGCAAAAGGAAAAACTGGACCCCTACCTCACACCAGATCCAAAAGTTAGCACGGATCAAAGACCCCATGTAAGAGCTAAAACCAAACCCCCATGCACTGCTGGTTGGTGTAGACACTGAGGAAAACAGTCTGGCAGTTTCTGAAAGACACCGAGTTACCGCACGACCCAGCCTGGAATCCACCCAAGAGGAATGCATCATATATCCATACAAAGACTTGTACATGACTGTTCATAGCCGTATTATTCACTTTCAGCTGAAAGTGGAAGTAACCCAAATTTTCACCAACAGATGAATGAATAAATACAATTATGTGGTATGTCTATACAATGTAAAATTATTCAGTCATGAGAGGAATACAGAAGTCCTGACTCAAGCTACAACATCTCTGAACCTGGAGAGCATTACTCTAAGTGAAAGAAACCAGACAGAAAAGACCACATGTTGTTTGATTCCGTGTTATGACGTGTCCAGCATAGACAGATCTGGAGAGACAAAGCTGACCTGGTTGCCTAGGGCAGGGGGTGGGAAATGAGCAGGTGGAAAATGAAGACTGATTGCAAATTGGTACAAGGGTTCTTTTGGGGGTGATGAAAATATTCTAAAATTGATTGTACTACTCTCTGCCCCTTCCCTGCTCATTCTCGTCTCTCTCTGTCTCAAAAATAAATAAACGTTAGAAAAAAATTAAGAAGAAATTGAGGTACAAATGGTTTCACAGCTGCAAATATACTAACATCATTGAATTGCATATTTTAAATAGATGAATTTTGTAGTATATGATTTGTATCTCAAAAAAGCTGTTAACAACAGCAAAAAATTATCCATTTAGCTTTCTGGTATGCAACTTTATGGACTTTTTGCCGTGTATATATACATTTTTAAATTTTTTTTTAACGTTTATTTATTTTTTGAGACAGAGAGAGACAGAGCATGAACAGGGGAGGGGCAGAAAGAGAGGGAGACACAGAATCGGAAACAGGCTCCAGGCTCTGAGCTGTCAGCACAGAGCCCGACACGGGGCTCGAACTCATGGGCCGTGAGATCATGACCTGAGCCGAAGTCGGATGCTTAACCGACCAAGCCACCCAGGCGCCCCATATACATTTTTAAATTTTTTTTTCAAGGTTTTTTATTTATTTTTGGGACAGAGAGAGACAGAGCATGAACGGGGGAGGGGCAGAGAGAGAGGGAGACACAGAATCGGAAACAGGCTCCAGGCTCCGAGCCATCAGCCCAGAGCCTGACGCGGGGCTCGAACTCACGGACCGCGAGATCGTGACCTGGCTGAAGTCGGACGCTCAACCGACTGCGCCACCCAGGCGCCCCAACATTTTTAAATAAAATTAGGAATGTGATGTTGCATAGCCTATATATTTTTTCCAACTATATATTTTCATATCATTAGTCTTCCCCAGAATAATTTTTTTTAAATAAGCTCCACACCCAGTGTGGGGCTTGAACTCATGACCCTGAGATTAAGAGTCAGTCACATGCTTTCCCAACTGAGCCAGCCAGGCGCCCCTTAAATGATTTTATCGTATCCATTTTATGGATGGATTGCCAGTGATTTAATCAATACACTGCCATTGGAATTTGGATGGCTATGATCAAGAAGACAGATAGTAATAAGTGTTGGTAAACATGTGGAGAAATTGGAACTGTTTTATGCTGCTGTGGGGGTATAAACTGGTGCAGCCTGGGGCGCCTGGGTGGCTCGGTCGGTTAAACATTTGACTTCGGTTCAGGTCATGATCTCACAGCTCGTGAGTTCAAGCCCCGCGTCGGGCTCTGTGCTGACAGCTCGGAGCCTGGAGCCTGCTTCGGACTCCGTGTCTCCCTCTCTCCCTGCCCCTTCTCCCACTCACGTTCTGTCTCTCTCTCTCTCTCTTTCTCTCTCTCTCCTTCAAAAATAAATCAACATTAAAAAAAATAATAAAATGGTGCAGCCACTTTAGAAAACAGGTGGACAGTTCCTCGAAGGGTGAAACACAGAGGTATACATGACTCAGTAATATCACATGACTACGTATATACCCAAGAGAATGGAAAACATGTACTCACACGAAACCTTGTTTTTAACACAAAAACTTGCACGTGAACGTTCATAGCGGCATTATTCATAATAGCCAATTAGTAGACACAACCCAGATGCCCATCAACTAATAAATGAATAGACAAAAAGTGTTATATCCTTACAATGGAATACGGTTTGGCCCGTGCACAGAAGGCTGCATGTTATTGGTTCCAAATATGCCGCGTCCAGGACATGCAAAGGCACAGGGACAGGAGGTAGATTTGTGGTTGTGCTGGGGGGGCGGGGGGGAAGGCGTGCCATGGAGGGGGACCGATACTGGGCATTGGTGGTGTTTCTGGAAGCACGCAGATGTTCTGGAATCTGGAATCGGATGGTAGTGATGGGCCGTGACTTTGTGAATATACTAAAACCCACTGTACGGTATACTTTAAGGGGGTGAGTGTGGGGCTCTGTGAATTATATCTTAATTAAGGGGGAAAAAAGCCTGTACCTCTTTTTACTCCCGGTAGAATGAAGGGTCTATTTCCTGGGACCCTTTATGTCTCCCTGGCATATTTTTTTAAATGTTTATTCATTTTTGAGAGATAGTGAGAGGGAGACAGAGAGACAGAGAGACAGAGACAGAATGCAAGAAGGGGAGGAACAGAGAGAGAGAGAGGGAGACACAGAATCGGAAGCAGGTTCCAGGCTCTGAGCTGTCAGCACAGAGCCCGACGCGGGGCTCGAACACACGAACCGTGAGATGATGACCTGAGCCGAAGTCGGACGCTCAACCGACTGAGCCCCCCAGGCGCCCCTCAAGTCCACCAATACTTTTTAAAAAAAGGAACAAAACATCAATATTGCAATACTGGTTTTCGTTCATGCGGCAAAGTTATCAGACGATAACCATGGATTCTCAGGAAATAATACTGGTAGGCACACAATAGATTACGTAACGAGTTGTGTATGAGAGTGTCATTTACGGTAGCGAAGAGAGCAAAGTAACCCATCTATCTAACAGGAGAATGATGTTAAGGAAATTATTGTAAATCCACACCACGAAGTACTTTTTAGGCGCGTTGATGTCTAAATCGTACATTTAAAATGTCTAAGTACTACATTAAAGTAATCCTGTCAGTGAGTACCTACCGACATAAAAATGTCTGTGGAATAATGTTACTGGATAAGGAAAAAAAATACAGACTTAAAAATAAATAGCATAGACCCGTGGTATAAATGCATGTGTATTAAATATATGTAGGCGTATATGTGTGTGCACTCTGGGCGGAAATCAAGAATCAGAACCTTAACCGACTAAGCCGCCCAGGGGCCCCAAAAAGATGTTTCTAAAGGCAAGCTTAAAGTCCTGATGCCCAGGCTACAACCAATTAAATCATCGTGCTAATTTCTCGGGTGGGGACCAGGTCTCCGTAGAACCTCATGTGCTTACGAGGTGCAGTCCTGCCCTGGTCTATCCACTCTCCGTCTCACCTCCAAAGTTAAAGGGCCGTGTTCGTAAGTGGCTCCAATCTCTCTTCGTGCGTTTGGTCCTCAGGAAGTGAGGCCCCGTGTTGGGCTCATGGCAAAGGAGCCGGGGCAGTTTCTGGGCTCAGGACGTCCACACTGTCTCTGCGGCCGGCAGGACCGCACCCGCCTGAGCCTCCCCCAGGTTCTCAGAAGAGCGAAGGTTCTCTCTCTGTGGGTTCCGTCTTGCTTCGTGACAAGGTGGGTCACAGCCAGAGAGGGAGACGGAGCCACTATTGGACTCTATGTGCAGGACAAGCGGGTCCAGGAGTTTTCAGAGACCCTAATGGCACCGAGTACCTCGATGAGCCCAACGTGTAGGGAGACAGTGGGGTGGACAGCTGCCTGCCCCACCTCTGCAGCCCCCCCTCCCCCAGCTTGGCCCACCTGTCAGGTCCCAGGGGGAGGCCTGGGGCTGCGTCCTTCTAGGGCGGGAGGAGGAATCCCCCCTCTACCCTTTACGTTCTGTGGCTGAGATCCATGTTATAAAAGACAGATGAACCAGAGAAAAATCACAGAAATGTAATCGCATGTCTGCCTCATGTGCACGTGGGAGAAACCGGGGGAAACGGAGGGAAACTCCCCGGGTGGCCGGAGCCACCGCTACAAATGCCATCGTCAGCTGAAGGTGGGAGGGGGAGGGGCCGTTACAGGGGTCGCGGGGAGGGGCCCCGAGTTTGTCATGCAGATGGGGTCTGGGCCTCCTCCGGGTAAAGAGTTACTGGAGATTCTGGGGCCCCTTCCTCTCCAGGTACCAACCGACCGGAACGCCCTTACAAATGTAAATTTCTTCTCCTTTGTTTCCAGAGATTCTCCCGGTGTCGCCTTGTTTCTTAAAAAAAATCAGCTCACAGTAATCCTTTTGCCAAAAGAGCACACCACAGGCTGGCTTATTCCCCTACCCTTCACTGGCTCTCCTGCCACAGCCCCCACCTGTCACCACAGTCGCCTCCAGGTCTCAGGGCCACCCCCACCCCCACCCCGAGTTGGCGGCCGTGAGGCTTGGGCTGTGTGCGGTGTGGAAGCAAAGACGTAGGACAAGCGGAAGTCTGGATGCCAGCCTCAAGCCCCCCACGTCTGAGCCGCCGGACCCGAGTCTCTCTGACCCGCACCTGCCGCAGCTATGACGCAGGAATGAGACTTCCCGCCTGCTCGCGTGTGAGCGTGTGTGTTCACAGCAGCGGATCTCAACCCGGCTGCCCTGGAATTCTACCTGTCCCACCTGCAGAGATGACCGGCTCATGGGCCTCGGGGCTGCTCCAGAGTGACTCCAGTGCACGGCCAGCCCTGTGTCACGGCGTGCCTCTCCAAGCGGGGTCCTGGGACTAGCCTTGGGAACTTTCTAGAATGTAAATTCTTTTTTTTTTTTCTAAACAAACAGGTAGGGACTACCTTCAACCTAAAATTTTCTGCCAAGGAAGCAACCCACAAAATAAAAAATGTCTTTTGGAACAGGAGATCATTTCTGTGAACCGTAGTTCTACGACAAAGGGTGAATATAAATATGGCAAGAAATTCACACTACTCAAAGCAAAGAATAATAGTAACAACAAGCTAAATAAAAATGGATACAGCAACTAAATAGACATTTTTCTTATATATATATAGAAGAAAATATATATATAAAGAAATATATATATATAAAGAAAATATATATATATATATAAGAAAAATGTCTATTTAGTTGCTGTATCCATTTTTATTTAGCTTGTTGTATATACACACATATACAATGGCCAGAGATATTTGAAAAGATCGTCAACACCACTGGTCGTGAGGGAAATGCACACCAAAACCACTTTGGGGTATCACCTCACCCCTGTAGATATGCCTATTATCAATAATTCGGGACACAAAGTGTGTTGGAGAAAATGAGGGTAAAAAGGAAAACTTTCACTGTGAGTGAGGTACAAACAGCTACGGCCACTATGAAGAAAGTACGGAGTTTCCCCCCCAAAACTTGGAAAAGAATTGTGTAATCCAGCCCGCACTTTTGGGTAGCCGTCCAAAGGTCTTGAAATCGGTATCTCAAAGCGACAGGTGGGTGTCCCCACTCTGCCCTGAAACGCCGTTCCCATCAGCCTCAGCAAAGAAACAAGCCAAGCGTTGTGTGTCGATCGTTCCACGCGTGCTTAACATAGTAACGGGATACGTGCATTTCAATCGCCACAATCAGAGCTAATATTAGCTGGCTTCTAACATCGCGTGGCACCCGGAAGAAACAGAGGAAAATGTCCGCTTGTGGGCATCATGGCCTTCACTTGAGCTTTTTGTTTCTTTCGTGTGTGTGCGCGTGTGTGCATTTGTAGATAGAAGTATAGTCAACATACAGTGTTGTGTTCGTTCCTGCTGTGCAACGTACCGATTCAAAAATTCGACACATTCTACACATGACCCCACGGTGAGTGGAGTCACCACCTGTCACCAAACGTTATTACAGTCTATGTTCCTCGTGTTGCCCTTTTCATCTCCCTGACTTACTTACTTTATAACTGGAAGCTTGTGCCTCTTTTTTTAAAAATATTTTTTCAAGCTTATCTATTTATTTTGAGAGAGAACGTAAGCAGGGGGGAGGGGCAGAGAGAGAGAGAGAGAGAGGGAGAGAGAGAATCCCAAGCAGGCTCCACGCTGTCACCACAGAGCCCCACGTGGGGCTTGAACCCACAAACCGTGAGATCACGACCTGAGCCGAAATCAAGAGCCAGACAACTTGACCGACTGAGCCCCCCAGGCGCCCCTGTAACCTCTTAATCTTTTTTTTTTTTTTTTATCCATCTTACCACCCCTCTCACCTCTCCTCTGTCAACTACCAGTATGTTCTCTGTGTTTAAGAGTTCGGCGTTGGTCTTTTTTTCCCATGTTCATTTGTTTTGTTTCTTAAAACACCTACCCGTGAAATCATATCGTGTTTGTGTTTCTCTGACCTTTTTCACATAGCATTATACAGTCTAGCTCCATGCACATTGGTGCCAATGGCCAGATGCCATTTTTTTTGGCTAAATAATATTTTCTGTATGTATATCACACCACGTCTTCTTTATCCATTCATCAGCTGACGGGCACTTGGGCTGTCCCCACATCCCGGCCGTTGTAAACCGTGCTGCCCAAACATCGGGTGCATGTGTCTTCTTGAATTAATGTCTCTCTTTGCTTTGGGCTAAATACCCAGTAATGGAATTGTAAGATCCTATGATAATTCTTGTTTTAATTTTTTTGAGAACTCCACACCAACTCTTGCTCCCACCCACCACGCGTGAGGGTTTCCTTCTCTCTACACACCCCCCCCCCCCCCCCCCAGTATTCATTATTTCTTGTCTTTGGATTCTAGTTATGGTCTCCACTCCTTAATGATAACATTCCAGGATTAGCAAAACAATATTTGGGCAGTAAGCACTGATTGTATGCCTATATATAAATCATTTTGTAACTATATCTCTGAATTATTTTATTAATACGTGTGTTGTTCTAAGTCGTGTAATACAAAGATGACACAATAATCACACGACCGGTGTGCAGGTAAGGATTTAGCTGCGTTTAGAAGTGGAAACTCTTGGGCTCTACCCTGGACCCGCAGAATTAGAGCCTAGCACGCAATCTGTCTCCGCCATGATCTCCCAATGACGCTGAGTGCTGACATGTGGGGAGCACTGTTTCGGGACAATGGCCCTCCAGTCATTCGAGCAGCGAGGGAAGCTTGTTTGAAAACGGTGCTAATGTCTGGACCTCAGAGCGCAAGCCCCATCCAATTGCCGGGAGCGAGGTCCAATCGTTGGGGGTTTTTAAAGTTCTCCAGGGTGTGAGGTACCTGGGTGGCTCAGGGGGTTACGCATCCAACTCTTGGTTTTGGCTCAGGTCGTGATCTCACGTTCGTGAGTTCGAGCCCCACGTCGGGCTCCGCGCTGACACCCAGGAGCCTGGTTGGGATTCTCTCTCTCTGCCTCTCCCCTCCTCTCCTTCTCTCTCAGAGTGAATAAATAAACTCAAAGCCCTCCAGGGTATTCTAATGCATTCAGGTTTGAAAACCATAGTTTTAAAAAGAAAGATAGCTTCAGGCAGAAACCTGACGAAGAAAACACACGCACGCACAGGCAGACGCACACACACGTGCACACGCACGCACGCGCGCGAACACACGTGCGTGCACACACACCTCCTGCACACTTACACGTGCACACAGCAGAAGCCCAGGCTGCCCCTCCAGCCTGCGGGGACGAGTTGCGGAATCTGTGATGTTTACGACACGATTGAGCTCCTCTCTTTCAATAGTGACCTTTGCTTAGGTTGAATCATTTCCTTTGGAAATAAAAGAAAATGCCTCCATTGTTTTGGACGAGTTTTCTTCATCGTTGAAAAAATCTTGCAAAACAACTTTTCTCCCACTGGGAAGCCTCAAGCTTCCTCTCGATTCGGTCTCCGCGGACCCGAGCAGACAACCGCATCATACTGTGGGAGAACTCTTGATTTACTGGGGACATTTTCACGGAGGAGCCGAGGGCACCCTTGGACCTCCCCCGCCCCCCCCCCCCCCCATTTCGCAGCTGGGAGCTGAGATCCGGACGGCCTCCAAGTGCAGCGCTCGGGGCTGGGCGGAAGGTCAGTCGCCAAGCTGGGAAGGGGACCGGCCTCCCGCCACCTCCTCTGGTCCGACTTTGCCAGATGACGTGGCGTGGACAGTGAGCACCTCACCGGAACCGTCTCTGGTGCGGCCGGGGGGGCCGGCTGGTGCGCCCACGAAACGCCGGGCACCTTGGCATCAGCAGGTCCGGGGTCGGATCCTGCCTCGGCCGGCGTCAGCTGTGAGGGTTCTGACACGTCCCTGAACCTCTCTGTGCCTCAGTTTCCTTCTCTGTAAAATGGGGGGCTCACAGTGAGGACTGAGCGGGTTAATTCACATAAGGCGCGTCAAGCAGCGGCTGAACGTGAGAGTGAGCGTCGTTCTTCTGGTCCCCGAGGGTTTTTGCACTGACCGCTCTGGGAGGCTGTGTGCCGTGCCCGAGGGACCGGACCCTCTCACCCGGGCGACGGTGCTGCTCTCCCGTCAACAAATGTGAGGACCGATGTTTGGGACCTGGGGGCAGAGGGAGGGCTCTCTAGATGGGCCATTTCTGAGCATTTTTGCTCAAAGGGCAGCCATTCATTTGGCCCCTCACCAAACCGTGGTGACAGCTGCCAGGGGGTTACTTTGAGGCAGTGAGGGGCCAGCTGGGGATCCTGGTAGCCACCAGCAGGCTCTGGGACCGGGGACAGGGTTGTAGCCCCAGCTCTGGCCCCGCCCAGCGTGCCCTGGGACATGGGGGCTGGCACCTCTGTCTTCCGGCCCCTCGCGGTGCTACGACCTGGCCTCATTTGACCCTCTCTGTTCCCGGCAGTGAGGGCTGGGGGCTGGGGACGCTGACTCTCCGAGGGCCCCGCCCAAGATTGTGGCGCGAGACACCTGGGGGTGCCCCCCGTGGCACCCCGCTCCCTGCACCCGGCTCTCCCTGCCCTCCTCCCTCCCTCCACCAGCCAGCCGCTCTGGTTTCTCCTTTCTAGTAGAAATCCATCCCTGGCTCCCACCTCCGCCTGGACGCGGCTGAAGCCTAGGTCTTTGGACACAGTGACCCTTCCCGGACAGCGGTGGCCCACAGTGGCTCGTGAGTGACCACTCTCAGGAAACTGAACTGATACTCCGCACGACTTCTTGGGTGAAAATGCCCTGCCCGGGGGGAACGACCGGCTCAAAGGACGGAAATTTCCGGCGCGCTGGCGGGCCGGCCCTCGGGGAAGCGGAGGCAGAGCCTGAGGGAGGGCCGGCCGGGCAGCCGGGCCCGACTCCGTCCCTCCACCGACGACGCGGGGCGGCAGGTTGGATTGAGTGCACTTGAGGCGCCCCAATCTGGGTGTTTCCTTCTCTCAGGCGGGGCCCGGGGATCTCCCCGGAGACTCAGCTCTTGCCCTGCACTCTTCTACCTCCCTGAGGGATCCCAAGGTACCTAGAAAGTTCCCTGCCGCACCGGCTCCCTTCCAACAGCTTTGAGACCTTGCAGGCCTCCTACCCTCACCTGGGCCTCCACCTTCCTGTTCAGGGAGCCGAGGCCACAGGTGCAGCACATGCTGCCGAACCGCAGGGTCTCCGCTCCCTCCCTGCAGGCCCCGGGCTGCTAGCCTGCAAGGCAACCGGAAGAGGCCGAGGAGGAAGGGGACCCCGGAGGCCAGAGGACATCCTGGGCGCAGAGGTAGGGGACCCCTGCTGGGTTAGGAGGAGGCCTTGGACACGGGATGTGGGGGACCCCGGGTGGGTTAGGAGGAGGCCATGGGCGCTGGGGTAGGGGACCCTGGCTGGGTTAGGAGGAGGCTGCGGGCACGGAGGGGGAGGGGGACCCCAGCCTGGTTAGGAGTTGGCTGTGGGTGCGGGGGTCGGGGACCCTGGCTGGGTTAGGAGGAGGCCTTGGACACGGGGGAGGGGGACCCCGGGTGGGTTAGGAGAAGGCCTTGGGCGCTGGGGACGGGGACCCCGGCTGCGTTAGGAGGAGGCCTTGGGCACGGGGAGGTGGGGGACCCCGGCTGGGTTAGGAGGAGGCCTTGGACACGGGATGTGGGGGACCCCGGGTGGGTTAGGAGGAGGCCGCCGGGGCTCGGGACAGGAAACCGCTGGGTTAGGAGGAGGCCG
Organism: Lynx canadensis; assembly: GCF_007474595.2. Classification (NCBI taxonomy): domain Eukaryota; kingdom Metazoa; phylum Chordata; class Mammalia; order Carnivora; family Felidae; genus Lynx; species Lynx canadensis. Next base: position 1,658,324 of record NC_044308.2, read on the forward strand.
CTGGCAAGGGGGGTGGGGGACCCCGGGTGGGTTAGGAGGAGGCCATGGGCGCTGGGGTAGGGGACCCTGTCTGGGTTAGGAGGAGGCCGTGGGCACAGAGGGGGAGGGGAACCCCAGCTGGGTTAGGAGGAGGCCGCAGGCGCGGGGGACGGGGACCCCAGCCTGGTTAGGAGTTGGCCATGGGTGCGGGGGTGGGGGACCCTGGCTGGGTTAGGAGGAGGCTGTAGGTCCTGGGGTAGGGGACCCCAGCTGGGTTAGGAGGAGGCCGCGGGTGCTGGGGACTGGGACCCCGGCTTATTAGGAGGAGGCCGTGGATGTGGGGGAGGGAGACCCCAGCTGGGTTAGGAGGAGGCCGCGGGCCTCGGGGACCAGGACCCCGGCCTGGTTAGGAGGAGGCCGTGGGCGCAGGGGACGGGGCCCCTGGCTGGGTTAGGAGGAGGCCATGGGCGCAAGGGACGGGGACCCCGGCCTGGTTAGGAGGAGGCTCCCGGGACGCGGGCGTTGGGTGCCGACGCCAGACCCAGTGCAGGCCGCCCTCCACGTGTCCCTCCGGCTCTCCCCAGGGACTTGCTTCCTTTCTGGTCCCTGATAGTTGCACGAGGGTCATCGTAAGAACTAAGTGACTCACCGCAGTCGCGGTACTCGGGACGAGGCCTGGGACACGGTGGTTCGTACTTTTGAGGGACGAGGGCATAGCCATAGCGCACTGAGGGAGACCGTACGGCCTGGAAGGAGATTGCGGGTTCCCGGTTCAAATCCCGGCTACTCTGTGTCCCCCTCGACTGGGCCAACGCACACACAATACGTGGGGCGGGACCTACCGGCAGTCGCCCGCGGAGCCAGCTCGTGTAGTGTGGACCATGACTGCCATTACGCTCGTCTGCTGAACGACAGCCAGGTCGGGCTGACTGGCCGTCCCCGTTTCCCCGGATCTGTCATGGCTGTAGGACCTTATGTGCCGGGAATCCCTCGGACGGGGCAGACTGGTGGCCGGTCACCCGGGTACCGTGAGAACGTAAAATCGCCTCGTTTCCACCATCTCGACACCCCCTGCCTTACACAGACAGAAACGGGGATTCCGGGATGGCACGAAATTCGCCCGGATGACACGGTGGCCCCAGGACCTGAAGCCACCCCGCTTCCTGTCCAGCGTCTTTGCTGGGAAGCGGCTGGTTCCTGCCGGAAGGCTGACTCCTGGTCGCCTGAGCTCATCCCCTCCCCGTTTCCCAGTTGTGTTCTGTGCTCACCGTGTGCACTTACACTAGCCCCACGACTAGCCCGTGGTGTCCGGACGGCGGGGGGGGGGAGGAGGCGGGGATTGCCTCCCGGGAGGGCCTGTGAGCCACCGTCACCCTGGGGACACCCGGGGCCAGTCGTGTCGAGTGAGTGGCCGTGGCCACAGCGACGCCACCTACCCTCTTTCGCCTTCCTCTTCCGAGCGTGTGGACGGAGAGACGCAAAGCCTCCCGTCCCTCCACCCACGCGCCCTCGGGCTGGTGCTGGGCACCCGGCCCCGTGACCCTGTGACTGGAGCCAAGCTGGGAGCATCGGGGCAGCTGGGTCCAGGCAGAGGCTCCCGGGAGCACAGCCCCCCAGGCCCACACGGCGGGCCGTCCCGGGGCCCACGGCACCGCCGCGGGGGGAGCCGCCAGGAGAGACCGCTGCCCTCTCACCGGGTCCCTACCCCCTGCTTCCCCGGAACCGTCTTCAGACCCTCATCCTCTTCCCGCGGCAGGTGGGGGTGGCTGGAGGCTGGAGACGCCGGGCCGCCGGTGCCCGGTGCCGACTGCCATCTGGGTGATGTGCAAAGCGACGGCTCGGGGCTCTGGTCCGGTGCATGTGTGGCCGAGGCCCCCCGAGGCCCCTCCAAGGACTCAATAAAAACAATACTAATAATAGCAATACGATGACGGCGGTGGCGATGATGAATTGCATATTACACAGCGCTTCGTACTGTGCATTATGCTACGTACACGTGTGTGTAACCTTCAGCACGACCCTACCGCGAGGCCGCCGTGGGGGGACCCACCCGGGCTGTCGTCTCCTGTTGCGTTCCGTATTTCTGCTCACGTGGAAACTACTGCAAAGTAAAATCATGTGGCTTTTTTTTTTTTTTTTTTTTAGCCATGAAAAAGCTGGAGTGAGTTCAGGGAAGAGTGATAAAGGAGGGAGTTCTGGAAGAAGCCAGAGGAAGGCTGCCTTGCTGAGCTGACCAGGTGAGAGGGACGGGAGCGGCCCCCAAGGTGAGGGCCGTGCAGTCAGGGCAGGACTCAAGGCACTTGACCTGGATTAAGAACACAGGCTGGCAGGGGCGCCTGGGGGCCTCAGTCGGTCGAGCGACCGACTTCGGCTCAGGTCACCATCTCGCGGTTTGTGGGTTTGAGCCCCGCGTCGGGCTCCGCGCTGGAGGTGTCGAGCCCGCTTGGGATTCTCACACGCTCTCTCTGTGTCCCCCTCCCGCTCTCTCTCTCTCTCTCTCTCCCTCAAAATAAATAAATAAATAAATAAACTTAAAAACAAACCCCACAGGCTGGCGTGGGGGTCTGCACTCTGGGTAGAGCACAGGGTGGCTGAGCCAGAGCCCCCGAGATGCTGTTCCACGCTGTGATTCTGGACGTGGATGAGGGCACAGTCCAAGGACGCCGTAACCCGGAGGGGTCTCAAGGGCCGGCAAAGAAAGAGCAACTTCCAGAACATTCCCTCTGTTCCCTCGCTGGAGCACAGGCAGAAGGTGCCTGGAATAATTTGTAATCTACAGTTTTCTTACCCGTCCCCGGGTTTTCCCCTGTTTCGTTAATAACAGAACAGGGATGAGTAATTTTATCTGACCTCATAATGACATCAACTGGTCCTCCTCCTAAGAACCCTTGTCTGCCGACCGCCCTTCAGGGAAGTCTGTTTGTATTTATGTCTCATTTATTCTCCCCCCTGTGGCTTGTGGCTTTCCGGGAGAGAAGTAAATTCTGCTTTAGGGGAAGATGGAAAATTCGGTTGTTCAATTGGCGATAAATCCCGTTTCCTCTCCTTTTTTCCAAGACGAGTTTTTCAATCACACGTTAGGGACGGTCGTCACGGGAGAAACACGAGGCCTGCGGTCTTTGTGCCTCGCCACTTTCTGTGGGTAACTTTGTGAGTCGTTCTTACCTGGGGTTTATTTTAACGCCATTGACCTCCTCTGCCGTTAGGTTTGCTTCGCCCGAGCGTCTGCGTTCGTGGGTCCCTGAGCTCTTCACAAACAGACCCCCACCGCTCCCTTTGTCACTTTGCATCACGCGCGGCTGCTTTGGAGATATCGACTGATTATCCTCGGCTGGGGTCGTGGGGCTCCCTCCCACCACCGGGCCTTTGCACGTGCCGCTGGCTTTGCCGAGAGTGCCTTTCCTTTCACTCGGGGCCTCGGCGGATTAAGCACAAGACCGGCCCTGCCCCTTTCTCCCGGAAACCTTCACAAGCCCCTCCCTGAGGTGGTGACGCGTCCCTCCTCTGGCTGTGGCAGTCTCTGTTCACCTCTGCCACACACTGTGGCGACCCGTGCTTGCGGGAACTGTACAGACGGGGACTCTGGCTTTGTCTTATTCATCCTTGTAGCCCACGGCCTTTATGTTGTGCAGGGCAAGGAACCCAACAACCATGACTCAGTAAATACCTATTAATGAAATACAAATATCCGAGGAATCAATTTGCTACGCCACCTTCTCCGGGAAGACTTCTGTGATCCTTCCAACCTGGGAGGCTTTTCCCCACACGGGCTTCCTTCCCATTCTGTCTGTGCCTCCTTTTTCCCCCGACCCCTTTCTCCTTTTCTGTTCCACGGCGGGTAGCCGGGCACTTAGGAAGTGCTCGGTAAGCGGTCACCGAGTGACAGTTGGTGGAAAACTGAACTGATTTTGTTTACAGCAGCGTGGAAAGAATCTTTCTGGGATATTCCGGGTACTGGCATCTTTTTTTTTTTTTTTTTTTTTGTCCTTACGTTGTCAAAACCGATATTCCAAATGTCCCCTAATATTCCACGGAACAGCATTAATTCTGAGACCCGATCGCCTGTCTGGGTAACGTATTTACCTTTCAATGGTTGTACAGGCTCACGGCATTTGCTAGTTATTGTTGTCTGTCGTTGTTGTCTTGAGGCCTGTAGAATTTTCGGAGCCTAGAATGTGAGGGTCGGTGGAGCCCTGAAATGTCGCCTGGTGTTTTTCAGGCCACCTCATGTTATAGACCAGGAAACCAAGGACTGGAAAACCAGAATATTTCATGAGGACAAGTCAGAGGCCAATGAAGCGGGTCTCATCTGTCCTCACCTTCTACGCACAGACATGCGCTCTGCTCAAGCCTTAATCGAGGCCACCGCATCTCATATGAAGGGACCCGGTGGCTTGGGAAGCCTTCACGAGTGGGTCCAGGAGGGAGACCTGGCTTCCTGTGGGGCCGCAAAGCCCACCCTCTCAGGGCTCTCAGCCAGCCCGGGATACTGGTCTGTGCTCCACGCAGGGCACCCAGGAGCCTTGGGAAACACTCGGCCCCGCTACACCCTTGATCTGATCCTAATACCCAACCCTCCCGCCCCGCTGTCGTGCCTGACTCGGTAGAAGAATCTTCCAGAGATGCGGGAACGTTGCGTGTTAGGAAGGCCCGTTCAGAAAACATGTATAGAATTCAGGAAGCTTCACTGCTACTGTTTTCGCCGGGTTGGAAGGTCCATGAGGATGACGGCCTGACCCCATCACGTCCCAGCACCGGTGATGGCACCTAGTAAAATACCACCCAGCGCATATTTGTTGCGTTGGAATTAAGTTAAGAATGTGCACTTCACCAACTTGTTGCTCAAAACTGGAATGATGCAGGGGCGCCCGGGGAGGCTCAGTCAGTTAAGGGCTGGCTCTTGATTTCGGCTCAGGTCATGATCTCATGGTTTGCGAGTTCGAGCCCCGCATCAGGCTCTCCACGGACAGCACAGAGCCTGCTTGGGATTCTCTCTCTCTCTCTCTCTCTCTCTCTCTCTCTCTCTTTCTCTTTCTCTGTCTGGCCCTCCCCGGCTCACGATCTCCCCCTGCCCCACCCCCCACAAATAAATAAACATTAAAAAAATGATGATACAAAGACCCCCATGCTAGGGTGCTACATAACTCAGTAAAGGAAGATAAACATATGGGAGAAAAAATATAAAAACCTGAGAAGGAAGAATATAAAGCAGCCTGAGAGTTGGAACCAGCAGGGATGGGGGTACTGGGGAAACTGGACTCGTATCTATTAGGTTTCTTTCTTTCTTTTTAAAAAAAATTTTTTTAAGGTTTGTTTATTTTTGAGAGAGAGACAGAGCATGAGCATGAGCAGGGGAGGGTCAGAGAGAAAGGGGAGACACAGAACCTGAAGTAGGCTCCAGGCTCCGAGCTGTGAGCACAGAGCCCGATGCGGGGCTCAAACCCATGAACTGTGAGATAGTGACCTGAGCGGAAGTTGGACACTCAACTGTCTGAACCACCCAGGGGTCCCTATTAGACTTTACTCCTAGAAAGAAAGAAAGAAAGAAAGAAGAAAGGAAAAGGAAAGGAAAGGAAAGAAAGGAAAGGAAAGGAAAGGAAAGGAAAGGAAAGGAAAGGAAAATTAGAGGAGTAAAGCAAATACGACAAAATGTATTTATTCTGTGCGGTGGGCACAGGGGTGCTATATTCACCTCTGTGGTTTTCTGGGGGGTTAAGACATGTTATAATACTGCAACTGTGTGATGAAAGCATGTTAGTTTTACTCTTGGCCCCGGGGTCGGGGTTTCCAAGACCGTTCTCAGGTTCAATGATTCAGAGGGACGCACGGAATGCAGAAAAGCAGCTTTCCCTACTGCGTGGGGAGGCAAAAGGACGGGGGAGGGGGATCAACAAAAGACAGGAGTACGCAGGACAGCGTCTGGGAGACGAGGGATCAGTGTCCGGTCGTCCTCTCCGGGGGGGTCGTACAGGAGGCCCTTAACGCTCTCAGAGATGAGGCGTGACAGGTGACATCAGGCACCCTGGCCAGGGAAGTCCACCTGAGTCCTGCCGTCCGGGGTTTAGCAGGGGTCAGTGACGGGGCCATGGAGCCCCTCCACGGCTGACCTAGGCTATAGTCCCTGGGCCTCCAGGGCTCCAAGAGATACGGTGTGGCCAGAGGCCCTCCTCATAAATCACGTTGTCAACATTAAGCTATCTGGTGTGGTCCAAGGTCCCAGGTATGCAAAGATACTGTTATCAGGCAGAACATTCCAGGGACTCCTACATCAGGTCATGCCAGACTGAGAAGGGCCGGGCCCTTCTCTGGAATGTGCAAGATTGCACCTCGTAAGCCTGCGGAGTTAACCCTTTGTTGCACAGCCAAAGAGAGACGTGAGGCCTCCACCTGGATCTGGAAAGGCAACCACCTGTCTCCAGGCTACAGAAAGTCTGGAGACACTGGGGTGTCCGGTGAACCTCCCCTCACTCCAAACCCAGGAAAATGGTCTCCGGAGGGACCGGTGGAGAGCTAGGCTTGTGTCTCCTCAAGTGCCAGAAACCAAGGGACTGATGCTAGATTCGCACCTGGGAGATCTGACGTGGGAACCCCTGGCGTGGCTGCTCTGGCCCCAGAGCTTTGGGACCTCAGCGCGTGCCCGGCTTGTCCTGGGACCAAAACACAGGGGCGTGTTTCTGGTGGCCGGAGGGAGGGAGCCCACTGAGGACTTTCTTAGGTCCTGGCCAAGGTGAGTCCAACAGGGGGCTGGACCACAGGGCTCTCAGAGGCTCGGGAAGGAGCTGTAAGCCACAAGCCAGAAGAAAACACATCAACCCGGAAATGGGAAGTGGAAGGTTTGGGAAGGACCCTTTTATTTTTTTTAATTTATTTATTTTGAGAGACAGGGAGAGAGAGAGAGCAAGCGAGAGAGGGGCAGAGAGAGAGAGGGAGCGAGAGAATCCCAAGCAGGCTCCGTGCTGACGTGGGGCTCGAACTCACGGACCGTGAGATCGGGACCAGAGCTGAAAGCAAGAGTTGGACGCACAACCGACTGAGCCCCCCGGGCGCCCCCGAGGAGCCCTTTGAAACGCCACGGAAGGGGCAAGAGTAAACGTCCCACCCTGCCACGCCCAGGGAAAGAGGAGGCCAAGCCACGAGTCGTCCGTGGGGAGATTTCCCGTCTGTTTTCTGCCCTCTGGAGAGCCAGAGACCCGTGCGCAAGACGTGTGGGGAAAAGCAGGAGAACAGGGTCGGGGGAAACACCCCGTCTGGTTCAAAGCCGGGGAAGGAGGGACACCCTCAACCGCGAAAGCAGAAGTTCTAATTGTTAAGGACACCGCGGATCGTACTTACGGCGCAGGGACTGTCCTGGAGGACAGAGTGACAAGAGCAACTTTTGAGCTCCTTTTCGCCACTCTGTGCTTCGGTTCTAGTATTTTCTATTGATTTGTCTTCACCTGCACTTAATTCTGTTCCCTGCTGTGCCCTTCTCCTGTAAGCCATTCTATTAAGTACCTAACTTCAGATGTTAGGTTTCATATTTCTAGAATGTTCTTTTTTTTAATTGTTTAATATTTATTTTATTTTTGAAAGAGAGAGAGAGAGAGAGAGAGACAGAGCATGAGCAGGGGAGGGGCAGAGAGAGAGGGAGACACAGAATCTGAAGCAGGCTCCAGGCCCCGAGCTGTCAGCACAGAGCCCGACGCGGGGCTCGAACCCATAACTGTGAGCTCATGACTTGAGCCGAGGTCGAACTTAACTGACTGAGCCACCCAGGCCCCCTGAGAATGTTCTTTAAAAATATATTTTAGGGGTGCCTGGGTGGCTCAGTTGGTTGAGCGTCTGACTCTTGATTTGGGCACAGGTCACGATCTCACAGTTCGTGGGAGTGAGCCCGGCATCGGGCTCTGTGCTGACATGTGGATGCTGCTTGGGATTCTCTCTCTCTCTCTCTCTCTCTCTCTCTCTCTCTCTCCCTCTCTCTCTCAAAAGAAATAAATAAACATGAAACAAATTTAAATATGCATTTGAGTTTCCTATCGAAATGTCCATTCTTTTCACCCATTTTCCCTCTATTTT